>NW_021680524.1:314375-322888 GCF_001412515.2 Diachasma alloeum | reverse complement strand
TTATGAAAAAATTTAAACTGCGACGAAAGTCACGGCGCCATGAAAAACCTAATGGTTTCTCGGCGCCGTGACTCCCGACAACTCGCCCGCTAATTCAAAAATCGTATATTTTCTCCTAATTAATATTAAGGAATGAAACCAATGCTGTTCGATGGAGAATTAAATTCCCCATCCATCAACCCCCGTTTCATTCCTTAATCTCTGTAATAAAAAAATAAAAACTGCGACGAAAGTCGCGGCGCTATGAAAAACTCAATGGTTTCTCGGCGCAGTGACTCCCGACAACTCGCCCGCTAATTAAAAAATCGTATCTCTGCTCCTAATTAACATTAAGGAATGAAACCAATGCTGTTCGATGGAGAATTAAATTCCCCATCCTTCAACCCCCGTTTCATTCCTTAATCTCTGTAATAAAAAAATAAAAACTGCGACGAAAGTCGCGGCGCTATGAAAAACTCAATGGTTTCTCGGCGCAGTGACTCCCGACAACTCGCCCGCTAATTAAAAAATCGTATCTCTGCTCCTAATTAACATTAAGGAATGAAACCAATGCTGTTCGATGGAGAATTAAATTCCCCATCCTTCAACCCCCGTTTCATTCCTTAATCTCTGTAATAAAAAAATAAAAACTGCGACGAAAGTCGCGGCGCTATGAAAAACTCAATGGTTTCTCGGCGCAGTGACTCCCGACAACTCGCCCGCTAATTAAAAAATCGTATCTCTGCTCCTAATTAACATTAAGGAATGAAACCAATGCTGTTCGATGGAGAATTAAATTCCCCATCCTTCAACCCCCGTTTCATTCCTTAATCTCTGTAATAAAAAAATAAAAACTGCGACGAAAGTCGCGGCGCTATGAAAAACTCAATGGTTTCTCGGCGCAGTGACTCCCGACAACTCGCCCGCTAATTAAAAAATCGTATCTCTCCTCCTAATTAACATTAAGGAATGAAACCAATGCTGTTCGATGGAGAATTAAATTCCCCATCCTTCAACCCCCGTTTCATTCCTTAATCTCTGTAATAAAAAAATAAAAACTGCGACGAAAGTCGCGGCGCTATGAAAAACTCAATGGTTTCTCGGCGCAGAGCGCTTCCCCATTAATTCGCCCGCTAATTAAAAAATCGTCTCTCCCCTCCTAATTAATATTAAGGAATGAAACCAATGCTGTTCGATGGAGAATTAAATTCCCCATCCTTCAACCCCCGTTTCATTCCTTAATCTCTGTAATGAAAAAATAAAAACTGCGACGAACGTCGCGGCGCTATGAAAAACCCAATGTTTTCTCGGCGCAGAGTGCCTCCCCATTAATTCGCCCGCTAATTAAAAAATACTCTCTCCCCTCCGAATTAACATTAAGGAATGAAACCAATGCTGTTGAATTTTCATAGCGCCGCGATTTTCGTCGCAGTTTTTATTTTTTCATTACAGAGATTAAGGAATGAAAGGGGGGTTGAAGAATGGGGAATTTAATTCTCTATCGAACAGCATTGGTTTCATTCCTTAATATTAATTAGGAGAAAAGAGACGATTTTTTAATTAGCGTGCGAGTTGTCGGGAGTCATTGCGCCGAGAAACCATTGAGTTTTTCATAGCGCCGCGAATTTCGTCGCAGTTTTTATTTTTTCATTACAGAGATTAAGGAATGAAACGGAAGTAGAAGGATGGGGAATTTAATTCTCCATCGAACAGCATTGGTTTCATTTCTTAATGTTAATTAGGAGGGGAGAAACGATTTTTTAATTAGCGGGAGAATTATTGGGGAGTCACTCTGCGCCGAGAAAACATTGGGTTTCTTATAGCGCCGTGACTTCCGTCGCAATATTAATTTTTTTATTGCAGAGATTAGGGGATGAAACGGGGGCTGATGGATGGGGAATTTTTTTTAGTTATTGATAATGCTTCGCTGGAGTCCGACGTCGCTCCAATAGCATGGGGGGTTTACATCAAGGCTTACAAAAGCATGCAATTTACCATACAGGCATGTAAGACACAGCATCACCATGATTACAAAAGTTAAATAAACAGTGGTAACAAATATAAAACAGGCGAAAAATAGGCGGCGGGATTCCGAGACAGAATCATACTTAGATAGTGTGCATAGGGCTCAGTTTAAGTGTTCGAGGCCCTCAAATAATACATGGTTTGTCACAATTAGAATCAAATAGTTAAAAGCATATAAACAACAGAGCATTTGTTCGAAAAAATATGTGAACATTTGTACGAAGCTCCCATAACCGAGGCCGAAGGTCTGAGACTTAACCTTAAGAGGGACCCAAGTAACACCGCCAAACTGAAACCAAGAAAGCAGAATTAGTCAAGCAAAATTATTCGTAGACAGTTTTGTCGCGGAGTGAGAAACATTGCGTTGAGTAGTAAAAGATGGCTCTGAGGCATCTTGGGTCACTGGAACAGAGAAGTTCGCAGACTCTATCTTCGTCCGGGCCAGCGGTGGGGATGGGTGCCAGATGTTGGGCCAAATAATGCTCTCTGAGGGGGGAGTAGAGGGTGCAGTTATGGAGGATGTGGGAGATTGTTTCATATTGGTAGATATGGAGTGATGCACAGTAAGGGCAGAGTTGGGTAGGAGAAACTTTTGTGGAACCATTTTTGAAGGAGTAGGAGCAGGAATAGTTGTTGGAGAGTCTCAGTTGGGCTATGGAACGCTTCAGGGCTAGGGGCAGGCGGAGCCGAAGATAGTGGGTAGTGGGGTCTCCCAGGGATCTGGGGAGGGGTAGTTGGGAGGATGTAGAGACGCAATAGCTGGAGAAGTCCTCTTGGCGCAACAGCAACTGGTAATTCGCGAAAACGACGCCTGCGCGTGAAGTCCACGTTGCGGTGTCCAGGGAGTCCAGAAGATCCTCTGCGTTGACAGACCTCAGGAAATCCCTAAAGTATGTCCTCCAGTTGTAGGTTGAGACTTCGGTAGTGTTTCTCGACAGTTCCAAAAGGCGCACCATGCAGATTCTGGGGTGGCGGAGTGGGTCCATTTGCAAGACTTTTATAAACCAATTCCAGATTATTTTCATGGCCTTCAGGACTAGTCTGGGCGCTCCAGCCTCCATTCTCACAGACCAATTAGCAGTGTTTCGGGGTAGTCTCAAAAGACGCTTGTAAAACTCAGTTTGTATAACCTCAATCTCAACTAGTTTTCCAATTCCCCAGGCAGGAATGGCGTAGAGAAGCGTTGAGGACACCATACTATCAAAGAGTCTCGTGTAGGAGTCCCAATTGTCGCACTTGGATTTGTAGAGCAGGTTTAAGGTACTCATGGAGGCTGTTCTTGCTTTGCCTATGGCTGCCTGGGTGGGGGTGTTGGATCTGGCTGTGCCTGAGATGAGAACTCCAAGATAGGTGTAGGAATAGACAATTTGGAGAGGTGTACCATCGTACATCGTAAACCGAGGATCAATGTATTTGGGGCGTCCTGCAGCTTTGAAGACCAGGATTTGTGTCTTAGTGGTGTTGGCTGATAGGCCCTTCATAACACAGTAGTCAGAGAGCGTGCTTAGGATTACCCGTAGTTTGATGTGTGAATCAGCCAGAAGAACAGTGTCGTCGGCAAACAGCTGCATCAAGATGTCGGTGCGCCCATCTATGTTCAAGCCAGAGTGACCTCTCTCGCGGAAGAAACTTTCGAAGTCAGAGACATATAGAAGGAATAACAGCGGGCTTAGTGTCTCCCCTTGGAGCACACCCTCAGTCACTTGGAAAACGTCCGAACACAGCCCACGACTTCGAACCCGGATGCACGCCTGGGAGTAAAGAGATACCAAGATGTTAATGATTTTGGAGCTGACTCCGACGTTGTGAAGCTTCTTCCAAAATTCGCTGTGGGGGATGCTGTCAAAAGCACGTTTGAAGGCAACGAAGACAGCGTACACTTCTCTTTTTGGGAGTCTCAGTTGTAGGTGGACTGCTGCGAGGAGGCAGAAAACGGCGTCGGTGCAGCTTCAGGCTCTCCTGAAGCCGTGCTGAGACTCAGGAAGCAGTACATTTGATTCAGTCTAGTTCTCCAGCCTCTTCCTTAGGATCTCGGTAAAAAGCTTGGTGGTTGTGTTGACAAGGGCAATGCCTCGGTAGTTCCCAGGGTCATCTTTGTCTCCTTTCTTAAAAATCATTGAGAGAACTACCTCGGCCCAGCTCGGTGGGACTACTTCTGCGCAGAGGATGTTGTTGAAGAGCGTGAGGAGGCATGATGTCCACTCGGAGGGTCAGTGCCTTGAGGGCTTCATTGGTAATACCGTCCAAATCCGGAGATTTGGCGTTTTTGAGGTGTTTGATGGCAGTTTCCAACTCGGTGAGTGAGATCTCCTGGTCCAGTTCCTGGATGTCAGTACGTGAGGGTAGATCGAAAGTTAGGCTCCTAGGAGGGTAGATGTTTCGGTAGAAGAAGTTCCACCCTTCAATAGGAAGTCCACAGTCTCTCAGGCCAAAAGTCGGTTTCAGTCTTTTCACAGCTGCCCAAAATTCATTGGAGTTTGATAAATTGGCGAAGGAATCAATGATCTGCTCCTCGTACAGCTTTTTCTTGTTTTCAGTGACCAGTTTGAAATTCTTCTTGAGGGTATTCAGAGTTAATTTGTCAGCATCATCGAATCGAGAAACAAAGCATTGGTTCAGAGCACGCTTGATCTCGGCCTTGAGGGCAACACACTCGTCATCGAACCATGGGTTACGGCGCTTGGGGCCTTGCGATCCAGATGTTGAAGATGGTACGGAGGGTCTCGAGTCGACGATTAGTCCAACCGAGCGAGCAGCCTCCCAGATGGCTTTGACTATCCGATCATACCTTTGCTGGAGACTGTTTGGTGCTTGAAGGAAGGGTGGAAAATTAGGGGGAGGGGGAGGTGGCAGGGTTTGTAGGGAATGCTGAAAGGATTCGAGATTAGTGGGATTCAGGGACAATTTAGGAGTTGGGGTAGTCTTGGGGTGTTGGTCCGGTTGGGAGGGGGGTGGGGGAGGGAGTGAGCCACACCAAAGGTGCAGGCCCAAGGGAAAGTGGTCGGAGGAGATGTCAGAGAGTACTTTAAGGTTCTTGATTATATCTAGACTTACTGCAGGGCACCAGATCGTGTCGTTAATGGATTCTCCAAGCCTTGAGTATGTGAAATTGGCAGGATAGTCGCTGGTAGATCTTCCGTTGATGATAGTCATACCCAGAGAGGACATCAGATTAAGCGTCGGGGTACATCTGTCATTGGTTTCGGTGTCAAGGGTGGTCATAACAGGGAAGAGAGAGGTGCCTTCGAAGATAGCATCGTCTACCTCAGTCATAATGCCAACACGTGCGTTCCAGTCGCCTCCAATCAGAAGAGGAGCACCCTCCTCCGAGAACAGCAGGTCTTCAATGGTTTCTTGAAGCATCGAGATGGCATGTTGGTAGTTGAAGTGCCCATCTGACCGGAAGTAGACCACCCCCAGGATGAGCTCTGCGTCATTGTGATTTATCTTGAAGAACATCCACCAGGGGGTGCTCTCCAGTAGGGTTACTGATGAAGCAAGATGGTTCTTAACTGCAACAAGGAAGCCTCCACTGTCTCTGCCTCTATCCTTGTCCCTTACCGCGTCGGCCCAAAAATATTTGTAGTTCATTAGGTAGGAGGGGGTAGGTTTCGGTGCGGAGAGTAGCATTGTCTCAGAGATGCAAAGGATATCAGCGGGATCCAGATCAATTAGGTCGCTAACATGGCAGAATCCTTGGGCGTTCCAGAAGCCAATTGACAAGCCATTGGGGGGTACCGGTTTGGAGAGTGACGAGGAATCGCTGGAGTTATCTAGACTAGTCCTCGGGCGATGCCCCCCTGGAGGTGAAAATTTTGTCGATTGTGGGGGACGTGCTGAGTTCCATGTACAAGGGAGGGTAGGGATGAATGGGTGGGGACAGTGAGTGGGGGGTTCCTGGTCTTCTCCAAAGCTCCCTTCTTCTTGTTCCAAACATACCTGACTCCGTCCACGTCTAGGCGTTGGTACCCTATCTTGGCGATGTGTCCCTTCTGTCTTTCTTCTCTGGCTGCGTCACGGATGGCCTTAGCCACGACTCTTTCTCCCCACGTGAGGTCATTATTTATGTAGACATCCTTGAGGGCATGGGTTTTATTGGCCTCCCAGATCGCCAGTTTAGTGTCGTATGAGTCCAATTCCACCTGAATCAGTGGCTTGTCGCCTTGTCTTGTGAGCCTCTTGGTGGAGCGAGTCGTGTTGGAAATGGCCCGGGAGTTCGCTAGGAAGGCTTCAACCTCCTTTTTAACGTTGTCGGTGGGTTTCAGACCGGAAATAATAACATTATTCCTCTTGGAATGCTTTCCCAGTTCCTCCATCCTATCATCGATCTTGGCTGAAAGGGAATCAATCGCTTTCTGGGGCAATGGTGCAACGAGTTCCTCCACTTTGGCTGAGACAGAGGTCAAGATCTTGGCATCGAGAGTAGCTTGGTCTGGCATTGAGAAATCCTCCATTTTAGCCTTTAGTGTGGCAACTTCGGTGCTAAGGGTAGAGTACTTCGTTTCAAAACCAGCCTTTACCTTGGCAATTTCTCCCTTTACCTCAGATTTCAAAAGTTCAAGCTTCTCGGTCTATTGGCAGGCTGTGTCGGAGATGAGTTTCGACAGGTCATTGTATTTCGTCACGTTTTCCTCTCTCAGGGTCTTGTTCTCCTCCCTAAGGGTCTTGAAACCCTCGTCTGATTGAGATTTCATCTCCGCGAGCATTTCCATGAGTTTCTCCATGGCTTCTCCCTCGTCCAAGTCCTTTGCCAAAACGTCCACTACGGTATTTGATAGCCCGTGATCAGAGGAAGAGTCAGAGGCGTCCAAGGAAACGTCAGACTCGTCGGAATTCGGACTAGCGGGCTTGATGGTGGTAGAGGAGGTCCCCAGAACCTTATGGACCTTTGTAAGTTTGGTGGATTTTGTGTGGTCTGGAGAGAGAGTCCTCGTTTCGTTTCCTCTTAGTTATCAATTCGTTCAGAGTGGGCGTCGATGAGGACTAAATTCTTCCAGCTTACTGCGGTAGGTCGTCTGCCTCTATTTGAAGAGGAGGAAGTAGGTGTTACAGCAGGAGGGAGGAGAGTAGCGGGAGATTTGTTTGGTAGAGCGGAATCTGGAGTACCGACCCGCGGTCTCCTTGTAGGATCCAGTAGCAATTTAGGCGCAGAGATGGAGCTAGTTGGCACCGACATCAACCCTGGTTGCCTCTACGCTCGCACTCCAGACTAACCTCAACAGCAAAAAGCCACTGCAGAAAAAAAGCCAAAAAAGCAACCAACCTCCGTGCCTATTATTTTAAAGTGAAGGCCGACAACCCAGGAAAGAAGACCAAGCCCCACACATGCGACAAGTCCGACACCGTCTCCCAAGCAAACAAAAAACACAGCACACAAAAACTTAACCGCTCAGTCTGCCGCCATGACCATCCCCCTGGATGGGGAATTTAATTCTCCATTGAACAGTCTTTGTTTCGTCCCTTAATATTAATTAGTCGGCGAATAAATCAACTGAAAAACATAAAGTAAACGTTGAGTACAAGGAGAACAACAGTCCCCCTCCGAACCTGTCCGCGTCACAGCGGGACTGCTACTACCGAGTTACTCACGCACCCGACTCACATTTACCGACAATTGGACCGGAACGCCGCCTTTCCCGTGGGGTACCAACTAACTTTTTTGGAGTCAGTCAAACCCCCCGATCCGGGCCTCTACTCAGGTCTATCCTCTTTGGTGTGTACAGACCTCGCCTTCGGCTCGACCTGTAAACTACACATTCGTTGAAAACGAGATTTGTGCTCTTGTACTCTAATGTAATATTGAGGTTTTTCGTCAGCCGTTCGCACTCTCCCCCTCTCTCTCTCCCTCTGTCTCTGTCTCTATCTCTGTCTCTGTCTCTGCCTCTGTCTCACTCTCTGTCTCTGTCTCTGTCTCTGTCTCTGTCTCTCTCTCTCACTCTCTCTCTCTCTCTCTCTCTCTCGCTCTCTCTCTCTCTCTCTCTCTCGCTCTCTCTCTCTCTCTCTCTCTCGCTCTCTCTCTCTCTCTCTCTCTCGCTCTCTCTCTCTCTCTCTCTCTCGCTCTCTCTCTCTCTCTCTCTCTCGCTCTCTCTCTCTCTCTCTCTCTCGCTCTCTCTCTCTCTCTCTCTCTCGCTCTCTCTCTCTCTCTCTCTCTCGCTCTCTCTCTCTCTCTCTCTCTCGCTCTCTCTCTCTCTCTCTCTCTCTCTCGCTCTCTCTCTCTCGCTCTCGCATGGAAAAAAGGCTGTTTGACGGAGAAATTACCCATAAGGGATGAAAAAAGTGCAATTCGACGGAGAATTAAATTCCCCATCAATTAACCCTCTTTCATCCCTTAACCTCCGTAATAAAAAAAGAAAAACTGCCATGAAAGTCAGGGGCCAGTAAGAAAAATAATTTTTTTCGCGGCGCACACTGACTTTTCACCATTCGCCCGCGAATTAAAAATTCACCTCTCCCCTCCTAATTGAGATTGAGGGATGAAAAAACGGCAGTTCGACGGAGAATTAAATTCC
>NW_021680524.1:310339-314196 GCF_001412515.2 Diachasma alloeum | reverse complement strand
GGTAATTAAAAATTCACCTCTCCCCTCCTAATTAAGATTAAGGTATGAAAAAAGGCCAGTTCGACGGAGAATTAAATTCCCCATCAATCGCCGTTGCGTTGAAAATTCACCTCTCCCCTCCTAATTGAGATTAAGGGATGAAAAAATGCAGTTCGACGAGGAATTAAATTCTCCATTAATTAACCCTCTTTCATCCCTTAATCTCTGTAACAAAAATATATAAACTGCCAAGAAATTCAGGGGCCAGTGAGAAAAATAATGGTTTCGCGGCGCACAGTGACTCCCGGTAATTAAAAATTCACCTCTCCCCTCCTAATTGAGATTAAGGGATGAAAAAAGGGCCGTCCGACGGAGAATTGAATTCTTCATTAATTAACCGTCTTTCATCCCTTAATCTCTGTAACTAAAAAATGTAAACTGCCAAGAAATTCAGGGGGCAGTGAAAAAAATAATAGTTTCGCGGCGTACAGTGACTCCCGGTAATTAAACATTCACCTCTCCCCTCCTAATTGAGATTAAGGGATGAAAAAACGGCAGTTCGACGGAGAATTAAATTCTCCATTAATTCCACAAAAATAGTATATTTCGTAACGAGTGCAAAAAAGTGTGTTTTGGCGAGTGAGAGGTTTATATCACGAGCCGAAGGCGAGTGATATAATCCCACGAGGTAAAAAACATTTTTTTACGAGTTACGAACAATATTTTTCATCACAATGTGGCGGAAATTGGACTTTTAGGCACGCGGAGCGTGCCGAAAAGTTCTTTTTTCGTCACAGCGCGATGAAAAATATAAATTGTCATGAAAGTCATGGGCCAGTAAGAAACATAATTCTTTCGCAGCGCACACTGACTTTTCACCATTTGCCCGTGAATTCAAAATTCACCTCTCCCCTCCTAGTTGAGATTAAGAGATGATAAACGGGCAATTCGACGGAGAATTAAATTCCCCACCAATTAACCTACTTTCATCCCTTAATCTCTGTAACAAAAAAATGTTAACTGCCATGAAATTCATGGGCCAGTGAGAAAAATGATTGTTTTGCGACTCACAGTGACTCCTGGTAATTAAAAATTCACCTCTCCCCTCCTAATTGAGATTAAGGTATGAAAAAAGGCCAGTTCGACGGAGAATTAAATTCCCCATCAATCGATCGCCGTTGCATCCCTTAATCTCTCTAGCAAAAAAATACAAACTACGACAAAAATCATGGGCCAGTGAAAAACATAATTTTGTTCTCGGCGCACAGTGACTTTTCACCTTTCGCCCGCGAATTAAAAATTCACTTCTCCCCTCCTAATTGAGATCAAGGGATGAAAAAAATCCAGTTCGACTGAGAATTAAATTCCTCATCAACTGCCCTTTTTCCATCCCTTAATCTCAATTAGGAGGGGAGAGGTGAATTTTTAATTACCGGAAGTCACTGTGCGCCGCGAAACTATTATTTTTCTCACTGGCCCATGACTTTCATGGCAGTTTATATTGTTTTGTTACAGAGATTAAGGGATGAAAGAGGTTTAATTGATGGGGAATTTAATTCTCCGTCTAACTGCCATTTTTTCATCCCTTAATCTTAATTAGGAGGAGAGAGGTGAATTTTTAATTCGCGGCCAAATGGTGAAAAGTCAGTGTGCGCCGCGAAATAGTTATTTTCATCACAAGGTCCACAAAGTATTTTCTGACGAATGTGGCTTTATAGGGCGAGCCGAAGGCGAGGCCTATAATCACATTCGTCAGAAAATACTTTTGGACCGTGTGATGAATGCAATTTTTCGTCAGAAGGCCCATAAACCGCAATCAAACCGAGCGAAGCGAAGTTAGAATCGCGGTTTACCGGGTCTTTTCACGAAAAAAAGTATTTTTCCGGCCTGTAGCGATGGGGTTTTTACTCGTGTGATTGGCCAGTCCTCGCCTACGGCTCGGAGGTCAACGCCACACGAGTAAAAAACCCCATCGCAACAGCCCAGGAACAATATTTTTCTGTAGTGATTTTCAAGTTTTCGAGTTTGGGAAGTATGTAATACCAATTCCCAGACGAGAAATCGTGAGAAGCAGTACAGAAAAATTATTTTTCTTACTGGCCCCTGACTTTCATGGCAGTTTTTATTTTTTTGTTACAGAGATTAAGGGATGAAAGAGGGTTAATTGATGGGGAATTTAATTCTCCGTCGAATTGTTTTTTTTTCATCCCTTAATCTTAATTAGGAGGGGAGAGGTGAATTTTTAATTCGCGGGCGAATGGTGAAAAGTCAGTGTGCGCCGCGAAAAAAATTATTTTTCGTACTGGCCCTGACTTTCATGGCAGTTGTTATTCTTTGTTACAGAGATTAAGGGATGAAAAAGGGTTAATTGATGGAGAATTTAATTCCCTCGAATTGCCCTTTTTTCATCCCTTAATATTAATTAGGAGGGGAGAGGTGAATTTTTAATTACCAGGAGTCACTGTGCGCCGCAAAACAATAATTTTTCTTACTCCGCTCTGATTTCCCTGACAGATTCTTCCATTTTTTACAGAGATTAAGGGATGAAAGAGGGTTAATTGATGGGAATTTAATTCTCCGTCGAACTGCCATTTTTTCATCCCTTAATCTCAATTAGGAGGGGAGAAGTAAATTTTTAATTCGCGGGCGAATGGTGAAAAGTCAGTGTGCGCCGCGAAAAAATTATTTTTCTTACTGGCCCCTGACTTTCATGAAAGTTTAATTCTCCGTCGAAGTGCCCTTCTTTCATCCCTTAATCTCAATTAGGAGGGGAGAAGTGAATTTTTAATTCGCGGGCGAATGGTGAAAAGTCAGTGGGCGCCGCGAAAAAATTATTTTTCTTACTGGCCCCTGACTTTCTTGGCAGTTTATATTTTTTTGTTACAGAGATTAAGCGATGATAGAGGGTTAGTTGCTGGAGAATTTAAATCTCCGTCGAACTATTCTTTTTTTATCACTCAATCTCAATTAGGAGGGGAGAAGTGAATTTTTAATTCGCGGGCGAATGGTGAAAAGTTACTGTGCGCCGAGAAGAAAATCATGTTTCTCACTGGCCCATGACTTTTGTCGTAGTTTGTATTTTTTCGTTACAGAGATTAAGCGATGATAGAGGGTTAGTTGCTGGAGAATTTAAATCTCCGTCGAACTATTCTTTTTTTATCACTCAATCTCAATTAGGAGGGGAGAGGTGAATTTTTAATTACCGGAAGTCACTGAATCTCAATTAGGAGGGGAGAGGTGAATTTTTAATTACCGGAAGTCACTGTGCGCTGCGAAACAATTATTTTTCTTACTGGCCTCTGACTTTCATGGCAGTTTTTATTTTTTTGTTACTGAGATTAAGGGATAAATGAGAAATAATTAATGGAGAATTGAATTCTCCGTTGAACTGCCCTTTTTTCATCCCTTAATCTCAATTAGCAGTGGAGAGGTAAATTTTTAATTACCGGGAGTCACTGTGTGCCGCGAAACAGTTATTTTTCTTACTGCGCTCTGATTTCCCTGACAGTTTCTTCCATTTTTTACAGAGATTAAGGGATGAAAGAGGATTAGTTGATGGGAATTTAATTCTCAGTCGAACTGCCATTTTGTCATCCCTTAATCTCAATTAGGAGGGGAGAAGTGAATTTTTAATTCGCGGGCGAATGGTGAAAAGTCAGTGTGCGCCGCGAAAAAATTATTTTTCTTACTGGTCCCTGACTTTCATGGCAGTTTTTATTTTTTTTTTACAGAGATTAAGGGACAAAAGAGAGGTTGTTGGTGGGGAATTTAATTCTCCGTCGAACTGCTCTTTTTTCATCCCTTAATCTCAATTAGGAGAAGAGAGGTGAATTTTTAATTACCCGGAGTCACTTTGCGCCGCAAAACAATTATTTTTC
>NW_021680524.1:309430-310314 GCF_001412515.2 Diachasma alloeum | reverse complement strand
TATTTTTTTGTTACAGAGATTAAGGGATGAAAGAGTGTTAGTTAATGGAGAATTTAATTCTCCGTCGAACTGTTCTTTTTTTATCCCTTAATCTCAATTAGGAGGGGAGAGGTGAATTTTTAATTACCAGGAGTCACTGTGCGCCGCAAAACAATAATTTTTCTTACTCCGCTCTGATTTCCCTGACAGATTCTTCCATTTTTTACAGAGATTAAGGGATGAAAGAGGGTTAATTGATGGGGAATTTAATTCTCCGTCGAACTGCCCTTTTTTCATCCCTTAATCTCAATTAGGAGGGGAGAGGTGAATTTTTAATTACCGGGAGTCACTGTGCGCCGCGAAACTATTATTTTTCTCACTGGCCCATGACTTTCATGGCAGTTTTTATTTTTTTGTTACAGAGATTAAGGGATGAAAGAGGGTTAATTGATGGGGAATTTAATTCTCCGTCGAACTGCCCTTTTTTCATCCCTTAATCTCAATTAGGAGGGGAGAGGTGAATTTTTAATTCGCGGGCGAATGGTGAAAAGTCAGTGTGCGCCGCGAAAAAAATTATTTTTCGTACTGGCCCTGACTTTCATGGCAGTTGTTATTCTTTGTTACAGAGATTAAGGGATGAAAAAGGGTTAATTGATGGAGAATTTAATTCCCTCGAATTGCCCTTTTTTCATCCCTTAATATTAATTAGGAGGGGAGAGGTGAATTTTTAATTACCAGGAGTCACTGTGCGCCGCAAAACAATAATTTTTCTTACTCCGCTCTGATTTCCCTGACAGATTCTTCCATTTTTTACAGAGATTTTGTAATTCGGGATATCAGTGTTTTTTTTAATAGCTTGTTTATTTATTCAGAGCGAATTTAATATATGTTGCTATTTATATCTT
>NW_021680524.1:308773-309377 GCF_001412515.2 Diachasma alloeum | reverse complement strand
AATCTCAATTAGGAGGGGAGAGGTGAATTTTTAATTACCGGAAGTCACTGTGCGCTGCGAAACAATTATTTTTCTTACTGGCCTCTGACTTTCATGGCAGTTTTTATTTTTTTGTTACTGAGATTAAGGGATAAATGAGAAATAATTAATGGAGAATTGAATTCTCCGTTGAACTGCCCTTTTTTCATCCCTTAATCTCAATTAGCAGTGGAGAGGTAAATTTTTAATTACCGGGAGTCACTGTGTGCCGCGAAACAGTTATTTTTCTTACTGCGCTCTGATTTCCCTGACAGTTTCTTCCATTTTTTACAGAGATTAAGGGATGAAAGAGGATTAGTTGATGGGAATTTAATTCTCAGTCGAACTGCCATTTTGTCATCCCTTAATCTCAATTAGGAGGGGAGAGGTGAATTTTTAATTCGCGGGCGAATGGTGAAAAGTCAGTGTGCGCCGCGAAAAAATTATTTTTCTTACTGGTCCCTGACTTTCATGGCAGTTTTTATTTTTTTTTTACAGAGATTAAGGGACAAAAGAGAGGTTGTTGGTGGGGAATTTAATTCTCCGTCGAACTGCTCTTTTTTCATCCCTTAATCTCAATTAGGAG
>NW_021680524.1:208759-308555 GCF_001412515.2 Diachasma alloeum | reverse complement strand
CGGGAGTCACTGTGCGCCGCAAAACAATTATTTTTCTTACTGCGCTGTGATTTTCATGACAGTTTCTTCCATTTTTTACAGAGATTAAGGGATGAAAGAGGGTTATTTGGTGGGAAATTTAATTCTCCGTCAAACTGCTTTTTTTTATCCCTTAATCTCAATTAGGAGGGGAGAGGTGAATTTTTAATTACCGGGAGTCACTGTGCGCCGCAAAACAATTATTTTTCTTACTGGCCCCTGACTTTCATGGCGATTTTTATTTTTTTGTTACAAAGATTAAGGGATGAAAGAGGGTTAATTAATGGAGAATTTAATTCTCCGTCGTAGTGCCCTTTTTTTATCTTTTAATCTCAATTAGGAGGGGAGAAGTGAATTTTTAATTCGCGGGCGAATGGTGAAAAATCACTGTGCGCCGAGAAGAAAATCATGTTTCTCACTGGCCCATCACTTTTGTCGTAGTTTGTATTTTTTTGTTACAGAGATTAAGGGATGAAAGAGGGTTAGTTAGTGGGGAATTTAATTCTCCGTCGAACTGCTCTTTTTTCATCCCTTAATCTCAATTAGGAGAAGAGAGGTGAATTTTTAATTACCGGGAGTCACTCTGCGCCGCAAAGCAATTATTTTTCTTACTGCGCTGTTATTTCCATGACAGTTTCTTCCATGTTTTACAGAAATTAAGGGATGAAAGAGGGTTAGTTAGTGGGGAATTTAATTCTCCGTCGAACTGCTCTTTTTTCATCCCTTAATCTCAATTAGGAGGGGAGAGGTGAATTTTTAATTTCCGGGAGTCACTGTGCACCGCAAAACAATTATTTTTCTTACTGCCCTGTTATTTCCATGACAGCTTCTTCCATTTTTTACAGAGATTAAGGGATGAAAGAGGGTTAGTTAGTGGGGAATTTAATTCTCCGTCGAACTGCTCTTTTTTCATCCCTTAATCTCAATTAGGAGGGGAGAGGTGAATTTTTAATTTCCGGGAGTCACTGTGCACCGCAAAACAATTATTTTTCTTACTGCCCTGTTATTTCCATGACAGCTTCTTCCATTTTTTACAGAGATTAAGGGATGAAAGAGGGTTAGTTGGTGGTGAATTTAATTCTCCGTCAAACTGCTCTTTTTTCATCCCTTAATCTCAATTAGGAGGGGAGAGGTGAATTTTTAATTACCGGGAGTCACTGTGCGCCGCGAAACAATTATTTTTCTTACTGGCCCCTGACTTTCATGGCAGTTTTTATTTTTTTGTTACAAAGATTAAGGGATGAAAGAGGGTTAGTTAATGGAGAATTTAATTCTCCGTCGAACTGCCTTTTTTTTATCCCTTAATCTCAATTAGGAGGGGAGAAGTGAATTTTTAATTCGCGGGCGAATGCTGGAAAGTCACTGTGCGCCGAGAAGAAAATCATGTTTCTCACTGGCCCATGACTTTTGTCGTAGTTTGTATTTTTTTGTTACAGAGATTAAGGGGTGCAACGGGGATCGATTGATGGGGAATTCAATTCTCCATCACACCGTCTGGGTTTCATTCCTTAATATTAATCAGCCAGCAAATGAATCACTTGAAAAACATTAAGAACATGTTGAGGACGAGGAGAGCATAAATTCCCTTCCGAAACTATCCCTGTGACAGCGGGACTGCTACTGCCGAGTTACCCGCAGCTTTGCCAACCTGAACGTCGGCGATTATGGCGCCAACGTCACAAAATTATGGTATTTCAATTCAAATTATGGTATCCACGTTAAAAATGGTTTTTTCGGAAAATTGAAATGAAACACTCAAAATCCTATTTTTTTCTGTTCTGTGAACATTCTATCAAACAGGAGAAATAACTAGAAGCGGTACTGCCGATGTCTGGAAGGATAAACTGGGTGGAGAATACCCATAATCGAACACAAGCACACAGTAAAATATAAATATTTATAGCTCCTGGATTATTCTTGGCTCAAGTTCATCTCATTCACCACGTCAACAATGAAAAAGTGGAGGATGTCTATCTGCATGAAGTTGAAGAACCAATAGTTGGGTCTGATCATGATGATGAGGAGGAATCTTGGTATTAGTCTGGATGAACGACGCCTAGATGCTAGGGAAAGAGATTGCTGACGAGATTGACCAACAGCTCATCCAAATACAAAATGATTCGGGATTCCGTGATGAGTTGCCAGATGACGAGAGATTCCCGGATGATCCATTGGCAGAATAAAGAATTAAAAAAAAACAAACATTTTCTGTGGTCTCCTCTCCGAAACAAGAAATTATGGTAAAATTACCCGAGTGGAAATTCTGTTCAGGTCTCGATCAGAAACTGATCAAGTCCGATCCGAAATTCTGATCAGGCATGTTACGCCTCTGCCTTAGGTTTTTCCACTAGGGTTTCTCCACTTTCCATCATTAGGCATTAATTAAATTTAATTTTTTGAGAGAAAAAATTAGTAACTTCCTAGCCGGGAATCGAACCCGGGACCTCGCAATGTCGCGTCGGGTGCTCTTACCATCTGAGCTTTCAGGACACTTACGAATTTCACTCTCAAATTGACTCATACCCGAGTGGAAATTCTTTTCAGGCTCGATCAGAAACTGATCAAGTCCGATCCGAAATTCTGATCAGGCATGTTACGCCTCTGCCTTAGGTTTTTCCACTAGGGTTTCTCCGCTTTCCATCATTAGGCATTAATTAAATTTAATTTTTTGAGAGAAAAAATTAGTAACTTCCTAGCCGGGAATCGAACCCGGGACCTCGCAATGTCGCGTCGGGTGCTCTTACCATCTGAGCTTTCAGGACACTTACGAATTTCACTCTCAAATTGACTCATACCCGAGTGGAAATTCTTTTCAGGCTCGATCAGAAACTGATCAAGTCCGATCCGAAATTCTGATCAGGCATGTTACGCCTCTGCCTTAGGTTTTTCCACTAGGGTTTCTCCGCCTTCCATCATTAGGCATTAATTAAATTTAGTTTTTTGAGAGAAAAAATTAATAACTTCCTAGCCGGGAATCGAACCCAGGATCTCCCAATGTCGCGTCGGGTGCTCTTACCATCTGAGCTACCAGGACACTTACGAATTTCACTCTCAAATTGACTCATACCCGAGTGGAAATTCTGTTCAGGTCTCGATCAGAAACTGATCAAGTCCGATCCGAAATTCTGATCAGGCATGTTACGCCTCTGCCTTAGGTTTTTCCACTAGGGTAGGGATACCACAGACCTCTCTATGGTATATGGTATCGGATGTGAAATTATGGTAGCGGTACCATAATTATGGTATGGTTGGCAACGCTGGTTACCCGCACAGGCAGTTCGCCCAGCCGTCACATTCGACCGTGGCGCCATCCCTCCGTTGCGGTCGAACTATTTTTGAGTTGGAGTCACTTCAACCCCGAGATCTGAGCCTCTACTTTAGTCATGAAGAGTAGAGACCAGGAGGCCGAACTGTATTGGAGAATTTTAGTGCGCGTATTTACGTATGTACACCTATAGACTCACGCAAGTACCATTCCCCCACTTCTGCGTTCAAGAAAACCGATCGAAACACCACCTATAACTACCCCGCGACCCCGAGTATGGGCTCGAATCTGATAACGCTAGTTCACACACATTAGTTCCGATGGTGGCGGTAGTCGTCACTCGTGTGGTACAACAAATTATTGGCATTATGAAATTCATCGAACTGAGAATTTCACTGCCGGTCTGTGCAATAATTTGATAATTGTATTAATTCCTTATCAAATATTTGTAAATACCGTCGTAGAATATGAAAAGATTTACAGACGCACAGAGAAAAAAAGTGGATTAGCATTAGAAAAAAGTTATAGAGGAACATCGTTAAAAAATAATAATCAGACTTGGAATTAATTTTAAACCAAAATATACTTGAATTTAGAAAAAAACAATACTTTTTAAAATCTAGAAATTTTTTTGACTTTTTGAGGGGGAATTTTGCAAAATGGGGGTTGCGATATCCGCGGGGGTGTGGGGGGGGGATCTGTAAAGTGGGTGGTTTTGCAAAGAAGGATGTTTTATGAAAGGGTGGGTTATCGTTGAGGTTATCCAAAAATATCTCCGAAACTAAGGAAGATGGCGAATTTTTACCAAAATTTGGGGGGTGGTGGCGAGCAGGGGGTGTGTGTATTGAGAATTCGGACTTGAAAAAATTGAGTCGGTCTCTTTTTTCAAAAATATCTCCGAAACTAAGAGAGATGCCGATTTTTTATGAAAATTTGGGGGACAGGGCGGAGATGTGTATCCTGAATTCACAACCAAAAAATTGAGTCGGTGGTTTTTTCAAGAATATCTCGGAAACTAAGGGAAATAGCGATTTTTTACAAACATTTGGTGGAGAAAGGGGGAGGGTGTGCATTGAGAATTCACAACCAATAAATTGAGTCGGTCATTTTTTCAAAAATATCTCCGAAACTTAGGGAGATAGCGAATTTTTATTAAAAAATTAGGGGCGGGAGGGAAGGGGGAGCCAAGCTGTACTGAATTCTCGATGTATAACATACGCCCTCCCCCCTAATTTTTGGATAAAAATTTTTCCCAATTTTGCAGTACAAATTCGCTATCTCCCTTAGTTTTAGAGATATTTTCGAAAAACTCACTGATTCAATTTTTTTTTTAAGTGTGGTTATCAACACAAAGTCAATGAAAAAGAGTGTCAATACGAGTGTTCCTTAAAAAAAATTGTTCAGAAAATTTTCAGGACCAACGTACTTGGCGCGGTTTTTTGAAACACTCATTGCATAGAGTTGTCACAAAACAACCCTCGCAATGAATGAACCTTCTTCATGCTTTTATGTCGCGAATTACAATAACTACCTGGTGATCACTACCTTAATTAATTTAATTTCTATTCATGAAAATGAAAATATTTGAAAATGGAAAAGAATAAGGTTAAGGCATTAACTTAAACTATCCGGCAATTCCATCCAACACAATCATATAATTGACTATCTAAAGATTTGAACACCTAGCAAGGTGTAGTATGCTTGAAAGCAATTTCTGAGTCCCAAAGTGGATCTCAAATCTCAAACAATAGACGCCCAAGTAAGGATCCGCATTAAGATAAAAAACCGCGCCAAATACTTTGGTCCTGAAAATTTTCTGAACAATTTTTTTCTTAAAGAAACACTCGTATTGACACTCTTTTTCATTGACTCTGTGTTGATAACCACACTTTTTATGGTCGTACCCACTCCGTAACTCACAGGAATAGACAATATTGAGTTGGCATTGATATGTTTAAACTTATAAAATTTGCAACATTACAAGGCGACTGTAGAAAAAACAGAAATTGTTTCTAGATATTATGACAAGTTATGTGGTTTTTCAAAATGGAAACTTCAACTTCATGAACTTGGCGCTCTTCCTTATTTCTGCACTTTTTTCAAGTTCCCAGAAACAACTATCCATAAATAAGTACTTGGGCATTTGTCCACAACAACGCATTGAAATGGTTACTTGGCATTTTTTCAATTTTTTTTCTGAGAAACAATACAATTTTTTTGAAATTTTTTATTGCTGAGAAACAATAAAAAAATTTTTTTAAATACAATGCTTATAAAGGCGCACTTGGCCGGTTTTTTCAAAAAAAATCTTTATACGGCTCTTGGAAATCGAGAGTGGATTCCCCAATCATTTCCACAACATTATATTCCTCCATAGCTTCTTTCAATATGTTCTCGAAATTCGTTGCAAATTCTCGTTCTTCATTAGTTATAGGAGTTTCCACAAGATTCATCAGTTCCAATGTTGCCATGAGGAGCTTAATAACGTTTATAGGATTGAATCTCATGGTGAAAACAATTGGAGATATACAATTAGAAAGAGAATGTTTCCCCGTGATATGTTTATGTAGACTGAACACTGTGCGAAACGGATGAGAACAAAATTGCAGAAATATTCGGGATTATCAATAATGCAAGATTACTGAACTGATACGCTATTTTTGGATATAGGTGACGTTCGCATGAATATTGTTACTTTGTTTGGATTTATTATAGCTTTCAGCAGTGTGTTAACATCACATATAGTATAATGATGAATCACCTCATAGAACCATTACCCAGCTTTCCCAGACACAAAAATTATAAGATAAATAATACTATAGAGAAAAATTCCGATTATTCGGCAAGTTTTTTTTGTATTTGTTGCTGCTTTTCCTTGGAATAACCACAACATTGCTGCACCTGAAGTAGAAGAAAATTCTATCCCAGTGGATCATTGTTTCTTTAATCTGTTATTGTTGTCATCATAATGCCGGATTCTGAAGGAATATAATCTTCACGTGCGGACTATTAGAATCGAAATTGAAAATTCAAATATTTGGAATCAGTGACTTATAAAAGAAATCAATGTTCTTACTTCTTAACTTCGATGCCGAGATAAATGCGAAAAAAGATGTACTGGATTATTTCATGATCTTTCCGATGCAATCATTTCCATAAAATCCTGAGTCATAAATTTTTTTAATAAAAAAAAATTATTTCAAAGGGGTAGTTCACCCTCCAAATTTCAACCCCCAGATGAACTACTAATCGTGATTTTCTTAATCATTTTTTTATTTGTCCCAGAAAATTTCAGTTCAGGCGAAAATCCAAAAACACATATTCTGCTTTGTTCCATGTTCTTTCAAATGAAATTGGTTTTATAAAATTCTGAGACAGTTTTTTTTTGAAAAATGAAATTTTTATAGGGGTAGTTTACCCCCCAAATTTCAATCCCCGGATGAACTATCAATTATGATTTTCATAATTCCTCACCAGCTATATATTACCTTGATGAAATGGATAAACACCCTCACCACTGTGATGGGTGGTATTTCCGAGAAATTATTTTGTTCACCCCAGAAAACTTCAGTTCCTGGGAAAATCCAAAAACAGGTATTCTGCATTTTTCCGTGCGCTTCCAAATGCAATTGGTTTTATGAAATTATGAGCCATATTTTTTTTTTAAACAAAATTTTTACGGGATAGTTTACCCCCCCCCCCTCTGAATTTTAACTCCCGGAGGAACTATCAATTATGATTTTTATAACTTCTCACAAGCTATATTCATTATCGTGATGAACATTTATAAAAACACCCTCCTTATAGGTGGGGTTGAAAGATCACCCCCGAAGGTGGTCACCTTCTGACCATAGTTTCCCCCCCTAAAGCCGCGTATTAGCCGATAAAAGAAATACGTATCTTTTAGTTTTGAGTCCTTTACAACATATATGAGTTCGATCAAAATCAGAGGAGAACACCTCCCTAGTGTTCCTTGTGAGAGATCCCCAGAAATTATGAATTTGGATTTGAAAAAAAAGTAAAAAAATTCTGAACATTTTGAAAGAACGTATTTAATTAATATTAAGGCATAGGTTCAATACAGGAGATATGTATAATGCATATTTACCGTAGCAAATGGCGACCGCAACTGGTGGCAAGCGCAACCAGGCGATTATATGAAAAAAGGCTTTTTGAAAAATTTTATAATATTTTGAAGAATTTTTTGATCACACTTCTACAATGAACTACTAATCACTTACACCAATCTCCTCAATTGAAAATTGTACTGTCCATCAAGCGTCACTTTTATCAGGGACGCAAAAAAGAAAGAAAGAGCGATTTTCTTATGTTGTCAATTCCCAGAAAAAGTGACAGCTAATCGCCAGTACAATTATCAATGGAGAAGATTGGCATAAGTGATTAGTAATTCATTGTAATAGTGTGATCAAAAAATTCTTGAAAATATTACAAATTTTTTCAAAGAGCCGTTTTTTGTACAATCGTTTTGTTGCAGTGTGCCAAAGGATTTATTATTTCGTCTTTCCTCCCCCATAGTGGCGACTGGCAGGCCACCATTTGCCACGATAATTATACATTATTCCTATCTCCTCTATTGAAATAATTCCTTAATATTGATTAAAAATGCTCTTTTAAAATGTCCAGATTTTTTTTCACTTTTTTAAAAATCTAAGTTCAGAATTGTTGCGTATCCGTGAGTGACGGGGCATCGGGTTGAAATTTTTTGATCAAAATCAATTTAGATAACCAACAAATCAATTTCGATAATGTTCGGCAGATAATGGATTCAGGCCGTAAACTATTAGGAATTAGACTTGAAAATGATATTTAAATCACTTCAGGCCCTAGAGAAGAATTTACATCGAAGTAATTCTTATGGAAAACAAGTTTGCTTTATAGATTACTTCAATAAACTAGTTGCAGTCATTAACAATCTAGTATTTCTCCACAAATTTCGATAGATTTATAGAATTAAGTAGGAAATATACTTACTAAACATAGACAAAGTTCCCAATTCTGCCATATCATGAGTGATGATTTGACCCCACTGCATAGTGGCAAGTGTCCATTGCGGATCTTTGATCCTCACCTCAGGAAATAATCGATGACTGAGAAGTCGTGATCGAGGCAAAGGCCTTCCACTTCTTGCTCGTGCGGGTGTCCAAACGCCTACATAAACATTCACTTATCATGAAATTAAGTAAGAAAATTAACTGTTACCATTATGCTTCAATTACAAGCTTCCCACGTTGTTATTTTTTTTATAGAAATATCATGTCATTTTTCAATGGCGGTGTTGAAATGTCTATCAAAACAAGCGCAACGTGGAATAATTAATCATAAGATTCATATTCTTACCACACAACGCATAATATAACATAGAATGCAATGTCTATCGCGTGACAATTGTACCTCAAATCTCTATCCGAATCATCCCGAGCCGAAATTTTACCGGGTCTCCCAACGTAGTTTCAACGTCCACTGGTGGGTTTAAGACGTTGAAAATACGTTGTCCAGTGTACAGGCTCAAATACACCGATTAAACCTACTTTCGACGTAAGTACCGTCTCTTTTTTCCATTTTTTTCAGATTGTACGTTGAAATTAGGTTGAAACTAAACGTATCCTCAACGTTCCTCCACCGTACATTCTTTCCTTCCTTCCTCCCCCCCGTCCTCTTCACACTACCAGTTCCATTCTAACATCGATTAATTGATTAAATCTTGCATAAATTAATCGATGGAAGAATGGCAAAACTTAAATATTATTAACTCGGTGCAACAAAAATGGGAAAAAAAGAAAATACGGATCGGTCCATTGGTTCTCGAGATATTCCTGTTTGTAGTTCTGCCGTGTTCTATTTCGATCACCTATCCTTTTTCTGGTTTTACTCGCTACTGCTCAAGCTCAGTGATCGTAGGATATCCCGGTATGCCTCTGAGCTGTACAGTTGTTTGTGGCGCGTTGTATTTTTTTCGGGTTTATATAAACAACTAATAGTGGCTGTAGTGGTCACGCGGGGAGTGTGTGGTTCCGGCGGTCATCCAAGCTAAGCAGCGTTCAGTCTGCCCAGTACTTGGATGGGTGTCCGCTTGGGCACACCTAACCGAGTGGGACTACAGTCGCTAGGCACGAATGTAGAGAACCACTGTGCCCATTGAGTCAGTGTGACCAATGGACACAGTGGAATCCCCTTGCATTATCGGTCGGCTGCACGACTGAGGTTTTCCATGGTTTCCCTGGCAGTCCAATCCCGAATGGGGTGCAGTTGGGGATAAAGTAAGTCGGCCCATGGTAACGCAGATAGGGAAGGGAACAANCAGAGTCCATATAGGTCTAAGGCGTCTAAAGGTCGGGCCCTTCATATAAAAGTTAGTGAGTGTAAAGATCCGATAAGTGTAAGAGTTAGTTGAGTCTGAAGGATCACGCGAATCTAAGCGTCAGTTGAACCTAAGGGTCAAAAGAGTACGGAGGGTCGGGCGAATGGAAGGGTCAGTTCAGTAAGGGTCAGATAAGTAAAAGGCTCAGTTGAGTTTAAAGATCAGTTGTGTTCAAGTGTCAATTGAGTTTAAGGGTTAGGTGGTTCTAACGGTTATTTGAGTCCTAAGGATCAGGCGAATCTAAGAGTCAGTTGAGTCTAAGGGTCAAACAACTACAAAGGGTCAGGAGGATTTAAGGGTCAGTTGAGTGTGAAGGATCACGCGAATCTACGAGTCAGTTGAGCCTAAGGGTCAAAAGAGTATGAAGGGTCTGGCGAATCTACAGGTCAGATGAATAAAGGCTGAGTTGAGTTTAAGGGTCAGTTCAATCTAAAAGTCAGATAACCTTTGGCCCACCCGACCCTCAGAATCGATCTGACCCTCAGACTCATTTGACCCTTATCCTCGTCTTAGACTCATCTGACCCATACACTCAACTGACCCTTACACACAACTCGTCCTTAAATTCAACTGGCAATTGAACTTAACTGTGGTTTTTAATTATCTGACCCTTACAAAACAGGCCCTTGGATTCGCCTGACCCTTCGTACTCTTTTAACCCTTAGGCTCAACTCACCTTTACACTCAACTGACATTCAATCTCAACTAATGCTTTCACTTATCTGACTCTTAGATTCGCGTAATCTTTTGGACTAAACTTACCCTTATACTCATCTGACCCTTATACTCAACTAACCGTTCTAACCCACGGACCCAACTCACCCTCAAACGCACGATTGTTTGAACTTCGAACTAATGTTATTAATGTACTAACACTAATAATTTAGTTACGTGAGTCTTTAACACGGTAATGAATTTTTTAATTATCGTCAATAATGACCTTGATACAATCAAATGTGGACGTCGAAACTTACAACATACGTTAACAGAAAACAAATGTCATTAACGTTGAGAGTACGTTTAATGTACGGTGGATATTGAGTGTTTTTTAACATCCATGGGCCTTCACGTTGAGATAAGTTGAAAGTATGGTAAAAATTCGGCGGAGAATGTCGACATCAAAGCAATGTGGTTCAGAACATTGAAACTACGTCGAGAGACCCGATAAAATCTTGACTCGGGATGATTATGATACTTGCGTGTAACGAATTTCACGAATTTATTTCTCAACAATGTTTTTGATGACTCAAAGCGGTACAGTGAAATAACTAACGATGTCGTATAAATAATTTCCTGGGGCGGGCAAAAAAAATGCAGGGTTGTTAGTAGAAACCTCACCATCTGAGTATATTGCGGGTAGTAATCGCGCGTAACGTGTTTGCGCCATACCCCACGTGGGATTCTCAAGGTTGTTGCAAGAGCCGTTGATAGTACGATAGCTAGAACGTTGGCATTTCCTGAAGGATCCATTCCCACAGCTCTGATTGTTTCGTGGTGTCCAGGGATTTTGAACGGACCATTGTGCTGGTCTATATGGAACAAAATAGAAAATGCATGTCGTCAATGGCTTCTTTCGTTATTGAGGCTTCCAAATGGAAACATGGTATTCGATAAATCTGAATTTTCGAATTTTTCGTGTCAGGATAACCAATTTTGGCCTCAGGATTTTTGGATATACTATTCTCAGACTATTTCCGAATGTATGTATACATCTATGTGTCTAGGTCTATGTGATCGATCGTTTATCGAAGATAACTGAAAACAAGTGGGAAATTGTTTTTGTATTGCATATGGTATAGTTATCTCTGCTAATAAATTAACAATATGCTTCCGAATGGTTATTTTGCACATCATTTCCTTCTACCAGGTATAATTCATTGTTTATTTCATGTTTTAACTTGACTAAGATTTATTTTCAACTAATTTTGTCAGATTCTCAACCTAATTGAATGTTATCATCATCATTCTTCTTATTATTCCTTTCTTCTATATAACCGATTCTTTTTTACGGTTCTACCTCTCCCTTCAGCGCTTCGATAAAATTTTCATAGAAAAATTTCATTTATCCATACTTAAATGAATTTGAAACATTACAATTAGAGAAACAATCAGATAGCTCACTTTCATGGTAATTCATGAAAAATTCTAAATTTTCAACCATTATCATGAAAATCAAATCAACCAATATAACTATCGCAATCATCTTTTAACTCCAACTGAACGGCATAAAATGAAACATTTTAAGCTATGATTGAATTCATTTGACGCATGATATTCAAAGATATCTTCGAAATTATGATTTTGAAAAAAAAATTTTGCAAATTTTTAAATAAATCAAAATACCGATTATTGCTATCGCCTTCATCTCCAAACTTGGTCAAAAGGACATTTAAACAAAAAGTTTAAGCCGTCATTCAATCAATTCAGAACATCTTTTTTTAGTTATCGTGGGACAACCGATTTTCGAAAAGAATTCGATAAGTTAAAAAACTAATCGATGAATTAAAATTTAATTAATGGTGATTGATAAGGCTCAACAATACATACTTTTGGAAAAAAATATTCAATCCCATCCAGTCCTTAGTGAACAATTGAAGAAACACTTTTGACGTACGTTGCACATACACACACACATACGGACGAGGTCTACAAATTGTATTTTTGGCCTTTTTGGATCATAGTAGGTCGATACAACTCAATAAATCCAAACCTTAAATTTGAACGACAGAAAAAAAGTAGATTAGCTTTAGAAACAAGTTTCTAAATTTTAGAAACCGTGGTTTCTAACCACCTTTACTTTTCAAAAAACTAGAAGCTTTTTTCTACGTTCTAGAAAAAAAATTGTTGAAAGTTAATGATGGAAATTGAAATTAATTCAAAATCAAAATATACTTAATTTTAGAAAAAATATTTTTTTCCAATCTATTTTTAAAAACTAGAAATTTTTTTGAATTTTATGGGAGGGGGTTTTGTAAAGAGGGGGATTTTATGGAAGGGTGATTTCATCAGTGGGGAGAGAGTTTTACATAAGGGGGTGTAGATATGGGGCAGCACACAGAAAAAAAATGTAAATTTAAGATTTTTTTTCTAGATTCTAGAATCTGCAGTTTAGAACTTGCATCCGGCTAAAATCTAGAAAACAATTTATTTCAGAAAATAAATAAATGAAATTAATCAACCAAAAAATGATGGTTTCAAGGCAAAAATATTCTGGAATCTATCGAATTAGGGAATTAAGTTCCCCTCATTAGCACATTTTCAAAATGAAAGGCATTTTGGATATTTTGAATTGAACTTTTGAAAAAATGGAAAAAAATTGTCCTAAAAGGCTGGGCTCAGACGATTCAGCATTATCTGAAACGTGCAGATTCATTATCCCCTAAAGTGGACAATTTACGTGAGTTGTGTCAAAAGGTCTTATAAACATTTTTTTTGGTTTTCCCGAAAATTTGTGCCAAAACATCGTATAAACACTTTCCCAGGAGATATGATGTTAGAAATCAATAACGATTTGATGAGCCGGGTGGTCGGGAGGAAAAGTGAGGTTCGGGTTAACGGGTTGATGATTAGCCGGAGGTAATTTGATGAGTTTTCTTTAATAAACGAATAATTATGCACTGAAAATTACACAACACAGAGTTTAATAAATAGATGAGTTCCGAGTGGACTGTAAACAAATTAATAAAAAGATGATTTGCAATGATAATGTTCGATAATAGATGCGATAATTTTCCGGCACTTTCACTCAATGAAGTTCGATGGCGTACTAAAGATACGACACGCACGATCGTCCTCGTGCGTGTTCGTCGATGCCCGAAGGTTGCCGAGCGAACAAAATTCGACATTTAGCCCGAGTGAGGGATGATTTTCAACATATGAAATCTCCACGTTTCATATGATTCTGATTGTGAGTCATCTGAGCCTATCTTTTCGAAACCAAATTTTTTATATTTTTACAAGGAATTTGAAAATTTTTGAAAATTTAGGCCAAGAGGTCGTATAAACACTTTTCCAGAAAATATGAAATCTTCGCGTTTTGGATGATGCTGAGTCATCTGAGCCCAATTTTTCAAGACAATTTTCGTCATTTTTTTGTAGGGAATTTTTCAGGTTTTTGAAAATACGGATAAAGAAGTCGTATAAACACTTTCCTAGGGAATAATAAATTTCCACGTTTCAGATATTTCTGGGTCATTTGAATCTAATTTTTCGTAATAAAGCTTTTGGTCTGCTTAAAAACAATTAGGAGACTTTTTAAAAATTCGAGCCCAGTGATCGTATACATACTTTTCCAGTAAAATTTTCTTTTTTCAATTTCTTCCCAAAAAAAAAGTTTTCAAAGGAAAACAAAAAAAATTTTTAATTAATGAACAAAAATCAAAAAGGAGGAAAAACAGGGCAGAAATAATGTTTAGATAGAATAAAGTGGAGTCCCACCTTGATTTTTGGAAACTTTCCGAAACAAAAAGTCAGTTCCACAGGAAAAATGAAAAATCTGTAATCCAGATGCGGAAAGGTGATACAACGCGGAATTTTTAACTTTTTTCGCAATTTCAGGAAATTTCTGGTACTGTGGACAACTTTAAACCATGATTAATCGAAAGAGCCGCAAATTTTCGCCAATGATACATTTTGAAGACTCAAAAAATGTCTTATCATTTCTTCTGACACCCAGAATTTCGACAAAAAGACGACAAAAAGTCGAAAATCAAAGAAATTGACTTTTCCGAAGATAATGGGGAGAATTTTTCAAAGCTCTTTTAGTAGTAGAAACAACCATCGGAAAAGTCTCTACAAAATTAAAATTTTCAAGGAACGAAACCGGACCAATTATTGGCGAAATCACTCACAATACAATTTTGTGTAAATCATTCATTCCAGATTAACTCAAAAAATGTTTTCAGAAAAATTCAGAATCATCTAAGCATGAATATTTATTAATCCCCAAAAAAATGGGAATACGCCTTTTTAGTTTTGTAAAAAATTTCTCAATTCCCTCTGAGTAAACCAAAAAAAAATTGTCTCAAAAAGTTACATAAAAATGAGTCAGACTCATCTGAAACTTGGAGATTTTGTACTTTCTCAGGAAGTGATTATACAATGTTTTGGCCCAAATTTGGACAATCGTCGAATCTACTCTAAACAGAGCAAAAAATATGTCTCACAAAGTTAGAGTCAGATTACTCAGAATCATCTGAAACGTGGAGATTTCATATCTTCTGGGAAAGTGTTTATACGACCTTTTTGCACAAATTTTCGGGAAACCAAAAACAAAGTTTATACGACCTTTTGGCACAACTCACGCAAAGTCTTCTTAGAAAGAAATTTTTTTCAAAAAAGCAAGTTTAGAATCGAAGTTTCTAGAATCTAGTAAAAAGAGAAATGGAACTTATCGGAAGAATTTCAGATTCAAGAAAAAAATGGATGAAAATAAGAATAATACGGATCATTTCGAGAATTTTTCCTATAAAAATAATTTGATATGATGGTTGAGTTTATCATTCTTCGAAGGATAAATTTAACCATGATGAATTGATCAATTTCATGATTTTTTTTTCTCTGTGAGGGTATAATAGAGGAAATTCATAGAGGGTCTTATATATGGGGGGTGGTGAAGAGGGTTGCATGGAGGGTTGAAAAAAGGATGTTTTATAAGAGGGATTTTTATAAAAGCGAAATTTTGTAAAGAGGGGTGTTTTGCAAACGGGCAACTTTGTGAGAGGAGTGGGGCGGGGGGGGGGGGNGGGGGGGGGGGGGGGGGGGGGGGGGGGGGTGAGAAAGTGTTTTTGTGTTGGGTGGCCTTCAGGAAGAAATCTCTAATGCAGCGATGGGTAAATTCCAGGTAGCTCGGAGCTGCTACATTAAAGCCAATTAGGAAGGGCTATAAAGTGTACAACCTTGCCAATTATACGGGTATAAAGAGCTAAATGAAGTGTGCCTCACGCGACAAGTGCGAAAAGTGAAATTTCCTCCAAGCGCTTAACATATTTTTCTTTTTGAAATACGAGTTGTCGAATTCGCAGACTGTTGAAGTGATATTTGTCATGCGTTGAAGATTGATTAAATATGTATAAAAATAAAGAATTAGTGCGAAAAACAATTTTAGTGTCCGTTTGTCGCGCAGACATTTAGATATTGAAAATAGTCCAGTCTCCTCAATTTTTGAGCTTCATAAATTTTCATTCTAATTTTTTGAAAAATGTATAGAATTACTACTAGGAATTACTTTTTTGTGTCGCGGGGCCTGAAAAATCCTATTTTTTTGCTTTTTTCAGGCCCCACGACACGAAAAATAATGTTCACGCCTCGCCATGAAAAACATATCACCCTTCCCCACGTGCTTGCCATCCTCGCCTTCGGCTCGGAAGGCAATCTTGCACGTGGGGGAGGATGAACTGTTTTTCAAGGCTCGGGCATGAAATGTACTATTTTCAATTTATTATTATCGAATTGGTTATTTGAGTAACCAATTACATTTGTTACTTCTTCAATTTTTTTTATTATAACAAACGAGTTGACCATAAATATTTTGAGAATACATATTCTAGCTAAAACATTTTTTTCTTTCGTATACCCTTTCGGGTTTTTATGATTCGTTACCGTCCCACCCCCCAACCCACTGTACCGCATTCGCCGAAGGACAAGGGAAAACCTCATTTGAGGAAAAATCTGCCCAGGTACAGTCATCTCTTGACAATGAAACCGTGAGATTTAGAGTGTCACAAATTTTGGCTCTCCTTTACAGCTAATTTCGTTGTGTTCAATATAAAAATTTAAAATGAAAATCAAAGAAATGAACAGATCCACGCCAAAACAGCAGGCCAAAAAAGTCGATGCTGGGGATATTGGTCTCAATTTTTTTCTGAAAAAATGGCGATTAGACAAAAATTTTCAAAAATGAAAAATTGAATAATATTGATAATTAAGGGAGTTATAATTTTTTGAAAATGGGTAGTTTTTGCCCAAAAAAATGTTGTTTTAATTGGTCTTAATCCTTCTGCAGGGTTTCAAGCTATCGAATCGCCCTTTAGCATATGCAAAGAACATGAAAAACTCTTTAAAATGAAACGGCATCCATAATATGATTTCTAGTTCGACGGGGCTTATACGAGGAAAAGCTTTTTTTCAATCGTTAATATTATAACGTATTCGTTCGGTTTTTCTCTTCGATTTTTTCACGGGTGAAAAAAAAAATTTGATCAAGATAAGAGGAAGGGCTGAATTTTTCAATTTATCAGTATTGTTTTATAAATTCAAGAATGTTAGGCACATATATTTTTTCATTACAATAAAAAGATGTTCACGGATATCCACTTTAATTTCCTCACAGTAAGTACGATTAATAATTTTTCTCAACTCACAAGTTTTAACTTGAACAGGATCTTCAAAAACAAAATACATATTCCAGAAGCTTCAATTTTACCACACTCTCCAAAGTGTCACACTACCCGCAATCCTTCCCGGGCTGAGTCAGTCGGAGGGGGCCCCTACAGGGGATCATAACCCCTGAAGTCCTACGCCCGGTACGAAGGGGCCTATTCAACCTATTGTAACCGAGCTAATTGAGTCCGAGCTAATTGAGTCCGGGAAAAATCACTGCATTGAGTAGAAATGAGAATTTTCATTTTGATAAGTAATAAGTTTACTGTTAGGACAAAAATTAATTCTGTTCTTAAACCTCTCTGCGAATGGTGCACGGAGGAGAAACACTGAGGGGTGTTATAATTGTCTCTTTAAAAAATTATTGACAGATTAGATCTCTACGACGAGTATAAAAGTCCATAAGAAATAAAACTACACGGCGCAACCTGAAAAAATGCTTCAAAAATTTTGAAAAAATTCACATTTACTTTCCATATAATTAATTATCCTTATCAAACACGAAAATTATGAAATTCAATTTTTTTTACAGATGACCCATCCTAATATCTAGCAATCTAATAAGACCCCTCTTTCAGTGGAGAAACACAGAGGAAGCCCACGAGAGGCAGTTCATGGCTCAAGGGCAATGGATGTCGCCGTTATACCACCGCCTCACTGAAATATACTTATATACTGGAAGGTGAACGTGTGAAAGGAACGATTTTGTGAAATAGCCTATTAAGGTGAGGCCTCCTGTCCTTTTCTAGCCCTCTGCGCATGCGCTCTAAGGGCTAAACAAAGTGATGGATCATCTAACTAGAAAGTTTAGCTGTCTGTATACCCACAGTGTTTACCACGGTTTGGGCTGGCTCTTTGTAATAGTCGTCCAAAATTATCAAAACAATTACTGCTGATTACAAAATGCGATTACGCTCGAGAGGGACTCTTCGACAGAAGTTAAACCAAACCCTTCTGTTTTATAACGTTTAAATAGTTATGGATTGCTAAAAAATGGCCATTCATATGGAATGAATTGTGCATTCATCTAGGAAATGATCAATTCTGGAAAAAAATATCATAGAATCTTTTTTATGGCTGGATAAATTTCTGACAAAAACAGTCTATTGACATTTCCTCTCAGAATTCCTCTTTATAAAGATAGCCCAACATTTAATGGGATGAAGGAATTGCGTTGTAACAATTAACCAGCCCATTGCACATCTTGACATATTCTCCATACGTAGCCCTACTCCACTGAGCGGTTACCGATACTGCTTGAACGGATTGCACGACAAGGGCAGGTGGCCTCATGAATTTATTTCTCTCTCGCACAGAACCGAGAGCTCAGTACACCTTCCAGTATAGTTATATTGCGAGTCTCGCTTTCGAGGATAATTATGGTAGTCATGGTTGCCATGCCTAACTCCACAACGTTTAACGCCTATAAATTCAAATGTTTGGCGCCTCGCGCCATCTTATCCCTAGGGTGACTCTCCTCTAACTTCATATTATTTCGTTGTGCCGAAGCATCATAACGTCGTTCTTTTTTTTATAATTAAAATTATTTTAGTTAGTTATTGAGTAAGTTTAATATTAAGTCACGTCAAGGAAGAACGCGGAACATTACAATTTGGGAGAGATCATCGTCCTGAGAGGAAACTTCCGGAAAGTTCACTAAAAAGACAACACCAAATGGATAACTTAAAAGGTGGTTGAAACGTGGATCGGCGTTCAATAAGAACAAAGATCATAAACAAAACCTCCAACAAATATTATTGTTGACCCGGAGAGGATTAGTGTGTATTACTCCGACATGAATGGATCCTCAATTCAGAGATTTTATTCTGATCTCAAATATTCCACACGAATTTTGAGAATCAGAATCCTCGTGACTCTGATGATCCATACAACTATATTCTCAGGTGAGAGGCCTCATTTTAATCTCAAATATTCCACACGAATTTTGAGAGGCAATCATCATACAATTGTCCAAGAGAATGAATTGTCCATACGACTATATTCTCAGTTGAGAGCTTCCTCTATTTAATCACGAATATTCCCCGCAAATTTCGAGAATAAAAGTTCAAACGTTGAACTTTGATTATGATGGATTCATTGGACAGAATGATTTGTCCATACGTCTGTTTTCCTAGTTAAGAAGCCTCATTGCAATAATAAATATTTCCCATCAATTTTGAGGATCAGTGGCCAAACGACCCTGATAAAGTCATTCCGGGTTTTTCAATAGAATTATTTACCCACACCATTTTCTCTACTGAAAGGTATTCTATCAATCTCAAATATTACATGCGAATTTCGCGAATGAAGGTCAAACCAAAGTTGATCAAATTATTATAAAATCATTCAAGAGATTACTCTTATAGGGAATACAACAAGTACTCCCCAATTTATACTGACCTTCCTTCGTGTTCTGCTCCCTTCTATCACACAATTAGAGAAGAAGGAAGATAAAGGGGCACATTCACGAGCAATAGATGACCTGATAAACTGAATACCAATTCAATATAATCATTATTCTTTCCTGGTAATCCCACGTCAAGAGACACCGGGCTGAAGTCCTTCGAAATTGACTCGAATCTAATGATAGAAATATTCCATTGAGAGATGAGAGTCCAACATCCTCTAGAAAAACACAATTGAAGGATGCAAAAGGACATCATCTTTTTTTGGACTGGAACAACTATGTCGACAAAATTTGGACACATATGTGGCAAGCTCTCCAAGTCGAAGCACGCCGTCGAGGTGAGGGACATCATTCTCGATCCATCACTGGAGAACCTTTACACACACCTGAAGACGGAGCTCATCAAACACCTTAGCTGCTCTCAAGAAGAGAAGACGAGGAGACTGTTGGAGGGCGCGGAAATGGGAGATATGAAACCGTCTCTGTTTGTGCATCACCTACGCAACCTGGCAGCTTTCCTGACGACACACTGTGGACACTATGGATAACACGCCTCCCGGCCGACGTCCAGGCGTTGTTGGCCACAACGCAAATCTGCTCTTGAGAATACCGCAGAACTCGCCGGCAAAACGATTCAGATTCTGAAGCCGAGAATCTCACCAGCCGCACCACAGATCGTAGAGACATCCGCCCATGGCCTCGAGGCACTCCTCAGCCTCAAACTCTCTCAGTTGGCTCTCACCCTTGACGAGAAGCCCAACTCGATGCGAGACGAGATCGGACCAACAGTGCGGACGGAGGACATCCAGGTGGTGGCTGCTTTAGACGTTCCAGTTCCCGATCACATTCCAAGCACCGGCAGCCAGGGGTTGACCATGGACCATGTTGGTACCATTGGCAATTTGAACACCTAGCCAGGACCTGCACGCAGCCCTGTAACTTCGCCACCTCGGGAAACTGGACAGGCAGTCACTAATGGCGGCTAGTGACTTAGGACCTACAATCCGCCGTCTCTTCATCACCGATCAGGAGACAAAAGTGCGTTTCCTGATCGACACCGGAGCGGATCTGTGTGTTTTCCCACGACAGTTGGTGAGTGGGCCACAGCGAAAGTCCACGTACGAGCTATCGGTGGCGAACGGCACAATCATTCCAACGTATGGCACCATCAGCATCGCTCTCAATCTTAGACTTCGACGGACGTTTCCTTGGCGCTTCGTCATCGCCGACGTCTCCAAACCTATCATCGGAGCTGATTTCCTATTTCACTACGGACTGATGGTGGACCTACGCAACGGCAGGCTCGTGGACTCCCTAACCTCACTTACCTCAGTTGGTCAAGTCGAAACAGTTACCTTGTCGAGCATCAAGATGGTGACAGGCACTTCTCAGTACCACGAGCTCCTTCTGCAGTTCCCCAACCTCACCAGACCAGACGGAACAGGTGAACCTCCGCAGCACAACACCAAGCACTACATACAGACCACGCCAGAAGCACCAGTCAACAGCAAGCCACGGCGGCTAGCTCCAGATGGACTCGCAGATGCCAAGAAGGAATTCCACACCATGGTTCAACTTGGCACTGCTCGACCGTTGAAAAGCCCGTGGGCTTCACCTCTCCATATGGCAAAGAAGAAGAACGATGACTGGAGACTCTGCGGAGACTACCGCGCATTCAACGCACGCACAGTCCCAGATCGTTATCCAGTCCGTCACATCCAGGACTTCTCCCAGACGCTTCGGGGAAAGGAGACCTTCTCAACGATCGACCTGGGCCGGGCGTATCACCAGATACGAGTTGTCGAGGAGGACATCCCCAAGGCAGCCATCACCACACCGTTCGGCATGTTCGAATTCCGGTACATGTCGTTCGGTTTACGCAACGCAGCCCAGACGTTCCAGCGCTTCATCGACGAGGTACCCCGAGATCTGGATTTCTGCTACGCTTACATCGACGACATCCTGATAGCGTCAGAAACTCGAGAGCAGCACCTCCACCACCTGAGAATCCTGTTCGACAGACTCCAGTCATATGGTCTCCTCATCAACCCACAGAAGTGCGTCCTCGGCCAGGGAGAAGTGGAGTTCCTGGGCTACATGGTGTCCAAGGAGGGCACGCGGCCGCTGCCCAAGAAAGTTCAAGCCATCCTGCAATACCCAACACTGGTAGCCAAACAGCTTCACCAGTTCCTGGGTATGCTGAATTTCTACAGGAGATTCATACCCAAAACTGCTCAGGACCAGGCCCCACTCAACGGACTTCTGAAGGGCAACATCAAGGGAAAAACGCCCATCAACTAGACTCCAGAAGCCCAAGCATTCTTCACCACCAGCAAGACCAGACTCACAGACGTAGCGCTTCTGCCTCCCCCAAGGCCGACGCTACACTTACACTCATTTGCGACGCTTCCGAGCATTCTGTGGGCGCAGCGTTGCAACAAATCAACAGAGACTGGGAGCCACTAGCCTTCTTCTCCAAGAAACACAGCCCAGCACAGAACAAATGGAGCGCCTTCGACCGTGAACTTCTAGCTATCTACCTAACCATCAAACACTTCCGATGTATGGTAGAAGCCAGGACGTTCACAGTCTTCACTGACCACAAGTCCATCACATTTATATTCCGCCAGAAGCCCGAGAAAGTATCGCCAAGGCAGTCACGATACCTGGATTTCATCGGACAGTTCTCCACCGACATCCGCCACGTCTCCGGCAAAGACAACCTCGTCGCTGATGCACTGTCCCGCATCGAGGAAGTCTCACAACCCCTGGACTACTCGGCTCTGGCAGCATCGCAGCAGACTGACGCGGAGCTGAAGACATTCCTACGCACAGGGTCTGGCTTGCAACTCAAGCAAGTTCAGATTCCAGGAGCAGGCGTAGCTGTCTTCTGCGATACGTCAGTATTATCACCAAGGCCATTTCTGACACCACCATTCCGCAGAGCAGCCTTTAACACCATCCACAGTCTGGCTCACCCAGGAATCAACGCATCGGTCGAACTGGTAACGCAATGCTACGTTTGGCCATCCACCGGGGCAGACTGTCGCGAGTGGGCTCACTTGTGCATCCAGTGTCAGCAAGCCAAGGTTACACGTCACGTGTCAGCTCCAGTAGGATCGTTCGCACTACCATCATCTAGGTTGAAGCACGTCTACATCGACCTCATCATCCTCTCCAGCCCTCGCCTCTGGCATAACGGCATGGTCGAGCGCCTCCATCGACAGCTCAAGGCAGCCATCAAGTGCCACAATAACACCAGATGGACACAAGTGCTCCCCACCATTCCCTTGGGGATTCGAGCAGCCTGGAAGGGGGATCTCCAGACATCAGCAACAGAGATAGATAGATGGCCTACGGCGAACCCCTCCGCCTGCCTGGAGAGTTTCTTGCCCCTCGAGGAGTTAGCCACCAAGACGATACGGCTGACTATGTCAAGGACCTACGCCAGCACTTCGCCGACTTGCGCCCTGCCAAGGTCAAATCTCACGGAGAACACAAAACCTTCGTATTCAAGGATCTGTCCATCGCGGAACAAGTCTTTGTCTGGCACGACGCTGCAAAAAGCCCTCTCCAGATGCCTTACCAAGGACCTTTCTTTCTTCAAGGTCATTCACCGCAACACGAAGACGTTCATCGTTCACATCAAGGGCAAGGACGTAAACGTCTCCATCGACAGGCTGAAACCGGTTTACGTCATCGCTGATGACGAGCCAGGTATTCAGCACTCCAGTCCAAGGACACCTGTACCCGAGCCTGAGGTACCACTACAGCCAGCGCAGCCACCATCTTTAACAACGACGCCAGCGATCACGCGCTCTGGAAGATGCGTCAGATTCACCGAGCGCTACCAGGCCGGATCATAATAATTATTTTTTATTATTTTTCATCATCCACACATCACATTCACACATCATCCTTTTCGTGATCCAAATCACTGATAGCGGGGTACTGTGGTGACTATCTCTCCACTATGCCCCTGTCTAGACCGTGGGCCAATACCCAAATCTCTCCATCTCTGTCATACAGAAAATTAAAACGTAATCCTTAAAACTTCCCTACTATGAACAGTCCATCGCATTTATGGTTATTGCGTCCTGGCGTTCATAATTCCTCGTTCGTCTGACCGGCGCCTGTGAAGTCACGGCGGAAATTTCCCCGCCGGGACCCCCGAGCTAATCACAGCTCACCGGCGGGAATTTACAGCACCGAACCAATCGAAAGCCAAGATTGCACTAGTCCCTTCTCCAAATTTTCCACCAATCACATCCTTGCACTCCACTTAAATATCGCACACTTTCCACACTCATCATCATTCCACGTTCATCATTCGAACCCTCAACTTCATCGTGCAGAGTACAAGTCGTCTTACAACTTACGCTCTCGACAACTTTATATATTTTGTACATAAAAAGAAACCCAAGGAAATCTAACAAACTCACTTTCGCTCAACTTTGGACTACACATCTTCCCATCAACCTGCTCACCTCCACAAACTGAAGGATTTCATAGATTAAATTTTGTGATAAATATTTCTAATCTTCACTTTCTTTGATTTGGTTTGTACACCAGTCTGAGGATTTTTACCAAAATCGATTCTTAGGAATTTGAGACTGGAAGGACCGTGGATATTACGTTATTTCGATAACTTCCCACGGATCAATAAATTCAGAAGTCTATGTGAGTAAAATATAGAATCATAGAGATTATGGAGTTTATTTACTATAATGGATTTTTGGATGATTTCCGGGATTGCTAATCAAACATGTTGATATTGAAGTTGACGAGCAGCTTCCACGGGAGATCCAAAGCCTTTTCCGGTTAAAAAGGGAAATCATATAAGAGCAGATCCGCGTAAAATCCGTAACCCAAAAAAATTGATGTCTGGGATTTTCTGCTCGATTTTTTTCCAGAAAATTGGGCATCAGACAAACATTTGGAAAAAAAAATTGAAAAATAATAATAATTGTGGGAATTATGATTTTTCAAAAATTTCAATTTTTTTCGATTAAAATTTTATTTTCAAATTATTACGAATATTCGAGTTCCTTTCAGAGGTATCAAAATTCTTTTCAGCAGACTGAAAGAACATGAAAAAATCTTCAAAAGGAGACATTACTCGCTACAGTCCATCCAATTTTACGCACTTTATACGTCAAAACGTCTTTTTTCTTCAGTCGCCATTTTCTCAAAAACCATATGTTTTGAAAATCTAAAATTTTTACCATAAATCATCAATAAAATGACGAACATGTTGGTACCAAAAAAAGTTACTATTTTGCAGTAGTTTGGCAGATATGAATTTTTTTAAGAAGCAAATCACTGAAAATGATGAAAAATTGCGTAGAATTATATCACGGAAAGGACCCTTATCATTGAATAGATGGAACGTTCAAGCGTGCAGCTAGACAAGCTAGTCTGCAATGCCCTTTCAAGGATCAAATTACGAATGTGGAGGAATTATATGATTGGACACGACCAAATCTATCCAACATCACCATAATTTGTGTCAAGAGATGAGATTCTCGAAATGCAGAAGAAATTATATCAACGATTTGCTAACGTCAAAGGCATTCCAGGAACTCGAGATTACGACTGTTACATACCGATTTCTCCACTGGTAGCATGATGGTCAAACTTTTTTCATCCTCACAACAGGCTGAGACATTCAAATTAGCCGATGATTGACTATCACTTCGTTGAATATATCAAAGTCCATATGATTTAAGGATTTCCTCATGAAAATATCTCTGAATTATCTTCAACAAACTGGACTCTGCCATTACAACGATTTTATCAAATTGAGGAGTATGTTCCTCACCTGCATAATACCAGTGGGGGGATTTTTCTCCCACATTTAAACGAATTATCTACAAAAATCTGGACATGGTGTGAAAAGGAGAATCTATGGTGGAACGCTTGAAGTATCCCCTTAACAAGAATATAGAAACAGAATGTGCATCTTGTATTATTATGATACAGATACAGCAAGAAAACTTCTTTTTTTAACGGTAGTTTGATTTGAAGATATATTGAAAAGGAATGGAAAATACCATACATTCCAATTCTTGTTTCTCTGATCTTCAAGCTGAGTCTTCAAAGTTCATACGAAAATGAACTGTTTACTCTTTTTTAAATTCTTTCTTCGTACTTGGAGAATAATCATTTATCAGTCAAGTGAAGTACTGAGGATTTCAATATACCCACACATCGGTGATATCCAAGGTTTACTTGGATCAGTACTGAGCATCCATGCTTCTATAACCCTAATTCATTTTTCCGTTCATATCTCCCCATAGGAACGAGGACTATTCATCAGTATCCAACTTCTCATTGAAAGTAGTACAATTATCCGTTCAAGATTCTTCAAGCGAGATATCAGTGGAGACTATCGTCATATTTATCGGTTCTATGGTTCTAGTACATCTTCGACTGTTAAGCGATACGATTTTGATTCGAAATACTAGTGAAATTACACTGATGCGAAGCAGTCGAATTGAGCCAACACAAAAACTAAAATATTATTGAAATTGTCAAACATGAACTAAAGAATGATTGAAGTATAATACACCAGTACTTCTCGAGCGCATATCCCTTTAGATTCAGTTAATGATAGAAATAATGATGGTTTGTTTTCTCACTCCATGAGAAATGTGTTTGAAGAGAATTTTCTCAAATTAGAGTGCTCTACAGCCTGCGATATTATATAAGTTCCAGAATATCTAGGAAGACTTCATCCATTGAGGAGTTCAATTTATTAGGTGTACAATGTTATGCCCGGAGAAAGATTTTAGCATCGAAAGGACATGTTTTAATTGTCACATTAAAATCAAAGCTAAAATTATTAGATTTTTTAATTATTGGACGACGCAAAGTTTTAGTTTTTTGATTTAGGGATAGGGTTTGAGTTGAGACTAATTACTAATGAAGAAATTTGGAGTTGTAATGGGAATCAAATTTGTATTAGATTATATTTTGAATAACTATTCGGTTTACAAAAATATAAGCGTGATTTTACAGAAATCTATGTAGTTAAAATTCCTACCCCTGGAATGATCTGAAGGATTCAAATTTGGGTTTACAAATTTTGTTACTCACAATTCGGTCTGTTGTTATAAATTAATCGATGTGTTTGTAGATCCCTGGGTAAATCCATAATTTCCTCACCAGCAATTAGTCGTGCTAAAGGCTATTATGGATACTTTCACGGAAACACTTTCTTCTACTCGTTGATATTTTAATAAATTTTGACAGTTGAATTTTAAGAGTTTAAGAGTTTGGTTGAGACTATCCACAGCGCGTCACAATGAACGAATTCCTTATTTGTATGAAAAGTCACCACTCTCGATTTAAGAAATTTTATTCCCGGATAATTTCAATTGTTCGTAACTTACTATTAATTCCGTACTATTCCGCGTAATCGAAGGAAGGATTGAAAAACCGGATCGATTAAATGAACTATTTCCATCAGAATTGTTACTCCTCCGTCGCTGCTTCAAGACTAACTAATTTTGATTTTTCTGACATTTTTATATGAATTTTTGGGTCACTTCTCACATGGGCTCCAGAGAGTCCATTTTTAATTGGTGGAAAATGTCGTATGACTTTTTCCACTCTTTTGGTTTTTATGAGGAAATAGTTCATTCGGTTTTCGGGGTTTATATTCATCGGTTTTCAATCGTTCCTCCACACGCGAATCTTAGTATTGAGTAATTGGGACATGCTGAGTAGGCCATTTCATCACTTTTGAACTCGATTCCAATGTCTTTGGATTTTTTAATCGAGTTCTCGTGATGAGGACTCAATTTAATTTACAATTGTTGGTTTGGTTCTTCATGATTTCACATAAAATTATTCTAGCCTTAAAGTTTCTAATACAAAATTTTGGACATTACAGCAAATAAGTTTTAGGACACTTTGCAAAAAATTTGAAATTCATTTTCGAAAAAAAGTAAACTACATTTATTCATCAAAATAATCTCCATTATTTTGAATGACCTTCAGCCATCTGTTAGGTAATTCATGGATGCCTTCTGCAAAGAAAGTTTCATCTTGCGAGGAAATCATCAACCCTTTTTTGCAATTCTTCAAATGTTTTGAATCGCACATCAGTCAATTCGTTTTGCATCTTCCGAAACAAGTGCAAATCAGTTGGAGCTAAGTCTGGTGAATACGCCGGGTGTGGCACAACTTCCCATCCAAGAGCCATTAACGTATCTTTGTCCGGTTTACCCACATGAGGCCTGGCGTTGTCATAGAGCAATTTTACTGGACGTTTTCCTTTGCCAGTAAATGCATTTTTTTGTTCAATTTCTTGGTTCAATCTTATGAATTGTTGACGATAGCGATCGGCAGTAACTGTCTTGCCAGACTTCAAAAGTTCATAATGCAGTACGCCTTTCATATCCCATATACACAGCATGATCTTCTTACAGTGAATATTGCGCTTCGGTGTCGATGTCGTCGGCTCGCCGGAGTTAACCTAATGATATTTGCGTTTTGGATTATCAAAATAAATCCACGTTTCATCGCCGGTCACAATTTTCCACAAAAAAGACTTGCTATGTTGCTGATTGTGAAGATTCAGTCATATGTCAAGTCGGCTATCTTTATTTTCTTGAGTCAAAAAGTGTGGCACCAATTTTGTTCCTTTTCGAATCTTTCTCATTGCGTTTAAGCGATAGGAAACGGTCTGTTGAGTTACTCCAAGCTGTTTTGCAAGTTGTTTTTCCGTCTGGTAAGCGTTTTCATCCAGCAACACTTGCAGTTCCTGGTCATCCACCCTTACAGGGGCCCCGGTACGTTCACGGTTACTAACGTCGAAATCACCTTCTTTAAATCGCTTATACCAATACTCACATGTACTTTTAGATACAATGTTGTCCCCAAGAACAAAACAAATCTATTGGGATGCTTTCCTAAGAGTTTTTCCTTGATGGAATTCATAGCGAATTCAGTGTCTATCCCTGGCAATTGAGGAGCCATGTTATTGCATGGCTGTTTCGTGACTGTTGCTTGGCTGATTTATGTTTTCGCTAAAAAAATTATTTTTCAGGTTCCCACGGATTAATAAACCTTCAGCATATTAATGTTTTGCACTTTGACACAATTTGAAACGGAAACCGAATCTAAAAAAGGTTTGTTCGATGAAAAATAAGAATACAAATAGTTGTTACATACACAGTTACACATCGCTGGCTGTCTAGCAACTGGCCACATTTCATCTGGCCACGGAGCGTTCTTGCACAATGGAAACAAGCACAAGCGGGTTTTCTACATTTTCAAAATTGACATGCGACTGTGTAAAACTCATGTGAGAATAAATTTGATATTATGAGCTGCGTTTACAACGGTGAGTGGATTACACACACTGTTGATAATGAGTTGAAGCAATTATTTATGCAAGTTGCTCCTGTTCATTGTTTATTGGTCAAATTTTGTAAAATAATTTCAATTCGAGGAATACACAGCGAAATTTCGCACTTAAAAACAAGCACCACCAAGACTGACAGGTGATTGATTAATTAAGAGAATATGTTTTTCTCAATAGTATCAATACGCAAACTTATATTTCTGTAAGAGATTTTCGAGAGATGTATCAAATATTAATGTGTATGACTCAATGGAATAATCTTTCATTTTGTAAACAATCAGATAGTCAATTCTATATTCTTATTCCATTTGCGCATTGATTTCACGAATGAACACGACATGTTCAACACCATTGATACTGACACACTACGTTCAATCACGGTTTATTTCGACACACTGTATTCTGATACTTTACTGTCTGCAGTATAATTGAACGATGTAATAATATTCATCACAATGATAACTTACACAAAAAGTTCTTAAACACTTTACGTCGCAATTTACACTGTGCAATATATGACGCAGTCAGGAGAAAAAGTTGTTGACGAATCAACTGAAATTCTACACAGTGTTAATTATTCTTCTCAAACTTACACAATGACATTTGACACATCGTCTTCTAATTTACATCCAATTGTGCAAAACATATGCGATGAGGAAAGAATCATAGGGAGGGATTGTATGAATATCAACAATATTAACAATTTCAAATATGGAAGGTTATCATAGATGTCACTTGCTATCATTTTTCGGTGTCGTTCTACCTCTTTGATTTTTCAAAATTAATCGGAATAATTCCAAAACCGGGCGGCCTTTGGAGAGGGTCAAAGCTTGCGCAATTCATAACTCGTGAGATTCAAATAACAGAAGCAGACAGGGCAATCTGAACTGTAGGTAAACTGACGAGTCCGCTCCCATCGTAGCTACCCTCACTTTGGCTAATCCCCACACACATCCATATCTCCTACCTCTGAAAACGAAGGGAACGGACTCGTGAGTCCGACAGTTCTTATTACAGGGGGGTATGAGGGAATGCAAATTTGGATTATTGCAATGGCATGAATTTATGTATAATCATGGGGTGGTCAAATGCATATATAAATACATATATGCAGCACGTTTATAAACATTATTCATTATCAAATGAAAGAGTGAATTAATCAATTACGTGTTCGAACACATTTGACCACCACATGATTCTGCATAAATTCATGCCATTGCAATAATCCAAATTCTCATTCCCCCATATCCCCGTTTCCTTCGTTTTCAGAGGTGGAAGATGGATGCGCGTGGTGATTAGCTAAAGTGGGGGTAGCTACGAAGGGAATGGACTCGTCAGTTTGACTATAGCTCAGATTGTCCTATCTGCTTCTGTTTTTTGAACCTCACGAGTTATGAATTTTGCAAGGTTTGACCCTGTCCAAAGGCCATCCCGTCTCGGCATCGTTGCGATTACTTTTGCAAAATCAAGGTGTACAGGGTGTCCCATGAGAATGTGTGAAAACTGTTTGATTCTTTTTTTTTTACTGAAAACAGGGAAAAAGAGAAGGAATACAGTTCCTGATAGAGGAGAGTTGTCATTTTTATTTCACCGTATATTCATTATTGAAACATGTAATTCACCCAACAAAAATAGTAGCTTATAAAAATAGTACGTGACAAGTGCGATTAATAGTAAATGTTTTCGAAATGAGAGCCATCAACACTGGCGCAATAATCCAAACGTTTCCTAAAACCGTGGAATACACGTTCTAATGTTTCCTGTGGAATACCGTAAATAGTCTTTTTAATGTTGTTTATCAAATTTTCGATTGCTTTTGGCTTGCTTGCGTAACAAGAATCTTTTATGTAACCTCACAGGAAATAATCACACGGATTCAAATTTGGTGAATAGGGTGGCCAATCTATTCCCCCTCCACAAAATTTTGGATATCCCAAACCAAGAACTCGACCGCGATAAACTGTATTAAGAATTTCAAAAACTTCGTGAGTACGGTGGGGAGCTGCTCCATCCTGCATAAAATAAAACCCATTGACAAGCCCTCTTTTTCTCGCATGAGGGAAGAATTTTGTTTCTAACATTCTTTTGTACTTATTCCCGATAACGGTAGATTCGAAAAAATGTAGATAGACCCCCTTCATGGAGAGAGCAGCCCAAACAGTGACTGTCTGTGTATGAGCAGATTTCGTAACCAAAAAATTAGATTTTTCAGATCCCCAAAATCTCAAATTATTTTTGTTCACGTAGTTGTCTAGCCAAAAGTGTGCCTCGTCAGAAAAAACAATTGCTGTTTCATGCAGCTCGCCATTTTCGAACATTTGTATCATTCTTTCACAAAATTCCTTTCGTCTCAGAATCGCCTCCTCTGTCAAACGCTGACACATCAATATTTTATATGGATGAAGATTCAAAAAACGTGGAGGATGCGATGCAACGTTGATTTGGTCAATTTTAAATCTTGAGCGGCTCTCCGAATGGACGAGTTGGGATTTGCCTTGAAATACTGTTCAACTTTATTGACCTTCTCCTCTGTTGCAGCAGAGAATGAGGGACCTGGAAGAGTAGCTCTACGATCATCCAAAGTGCCGTATTCCTCGAGATTTTCAATTATTCTAGAAAAAGAATATTATCATGACTAGAAAGCAACGGGATTTCTACGAAAATCTGTAATGTATTTTGTTGTATCACACAATCAATATGAAAAACAAAATTTCTAACCTCCTCAAAGTGGTTTCGCTAGCAACTCGTTTGGATCCAAATTTAGTACGAAACCCCCTAAAAGTTTCACAGTTTTTTTTCCCTCTCGAATAGAAGCACTCGATGAGATATCTTTTTTCTTGAATTGTCAAATCACTCATTACTGCTAACAAACTAAAGCTCCTGCCACAGTTGGAATAAAACTGACTGGCCCCTAGTAAACGTAACACGAACGTAGAGAGTCAAGGTTATTTTGGATGAGTCGGTAGATGAGTTTAGTTTTCACCCATTCCTATGGGACACCCTGTAGAACAACACCGAACAATGATAATAGCAGCGCTATCTATGATAACCTTCCATATGTGAAATTGTAAACATTGTTGAGATTTACACAATCCCTTCCTATAATTCTTTCCTCATCGCATTTGTTTTGCATATAATTGGATGTAAATTCGACGATGTGTCAAATGTCATTGTGTAATATTGAGAAGAACAATTAACACTGTGTAGAATTTCAGTTGATTCGTCAACAACTTTTTTCCTGACAGTGGCACATTTTGCACAGTGTATATAGCGGCCTAAAATGTTTAAGAACTTTTTGTGTAAGTTATCATTGTGATGAATATCATTACATCGTTCAATTATACTACAGACAATAAAGTATCAGAACACAGTGTGTAGAAATAAACCGTGATTGAACGTAGCGTGTCAGTATCAATGATGTTTAACGTGTTGTGTTCATTCGTGAAATCATTGTGCAAATAGAGTAAGAGTATAGAATTGGCTATCTGATTGTGTACAAAATGTAAGATAATTCCATTGAGTCGTACACATTAATATTTAATAAATCTCTTGAAAATGTCTCACAAAAATGGAAGGTATGCGCATTGACACTATTGAGAAAAAAATATTCCCATGAATGAGATTATTTCTACATATTGCAAATTTGAAGCACTCATTGTTTGATTGACTAGCCACTGAACTGCTTTATGAGTCAATCAATCACGTGTCAGTCTTGGTGGTGCTTGTTTCCAAGTGCAAAACTTGGCTGTGTATTCCTTGAATTGACATGATTCTACCAATTTTTGCCAATAAACAACGAACAGGAGCAGATTGCATAAATAATTGCTTCAACTCATTATCAACAGTGTGTGTAATCGACTCATCGTTGTAAACGCAGCTCATAATATCAAATTTATTCTCAGACAAGTCTTAAAGTCGCATGTCAATTTTGAAAATGTAGAAAACCCGCCTGTGCTTGTTTCCATTGTGTAAGAACTCTCTGTGTCCAGATGAAATGTGGCCAGTTGCTAGCGAGCCCACATCTCTTATCATGGCCGCCTGCAATTGATACGTTACCGACCACTGGCGCATGAATTGCCGACTGGGATGTCCATGTAGGTAAAATTGTGGCACTAAAAAATTTAAAACTGATTTTGTGGCAATGTGGAGGGGTTTTGTTTTCTCTTTCGAAAACTTTTTCATATGAGAGTCAGTATGAGTGTCAGTATGAGGGTCATATGAAAGTTATATGGAGGTCATAGGAAGGTCATTATGAGGGTCAGATGAGGGTTATATGGAGGTCATATGAGGGTCAGTATGAGGGTCAGAGGAGAGTTATATGAAGGTCATGAGGGCCAGTATAAGGGTCAGATGAGAGTTATTAAGGAGAGAGTGATTCGAACTAAAATCCTGATGACACCCACAATGGACCCAGTTCTCGAACACTACGAACAACATATTTGAGCAAATGGAGATTGTATGTTTGTAAGTAATCCTCGAATCGTTCAGCAAATTCACGACGATACTCATCAAGTGAGTTCTCAGCATCATCCAATTCTTGAGGGAGAATCGAGTCCTTGCTCAAAACATAGGTCACGCCGGCGAAGAGCGCAAAATGGTCTTTATGGACTTAAGCGAGAAAATCTTCAGAACAAGGTAACCAGTAATACCATGCTAGATTTCGATATTCTGTGCCTTTGTATTTAGGAAATCTTTCCAGAGGTCGTGGTTGCCTTGCCAATTTAGTCGGTGGTTTAATTGTTTCCATTCGTTTGCTGATCTCTTCGATTTGTCTAGGGGTTACATAGTTGTCAGTGGCGAGACTCGTTAGAATGTCATACAGACGAGGTAAATTACCCTCCCAAAGGCAATGTAGGGGTTCTACCTGCTGACATTTTCGGATATCGAGATTAGGCACAATGCTCAATGTTGAAATGAGGCGAACTCCATTGACAGGTTCATCTTGCTCGACAGTCAATTCAGCATCGCGTCTGATATCGGCGTCCGTGCGGTCTGGAGTGTCATTCTCATATGGATAAAAATAATGTTGATTTCGATCCCCGGTTCTTTCACCTTCCTCAGGACAAAATGTGAATCCATTGTAACCATTCAGACGAGTCATTCCTAGGATTAGATACCGGGCGTTCGAATCGGCAGAATCTATAAGAGTCATGAATCGACTCACTATTTGTTCGCCGCCATTCGGGCGCCAGTCGATTCCATTTAAGGCCAGCCTCCGTAATTCCATAGTGAAACATGTTAAAAAGAAAAATTTGGCCAAAACTTTCCAAATTGTTTGTTAAAAATTTGGCCATGTGAGGTTTGCGAGGACCAACGTATAGTGAAGCCAGAATGGAATGTCTCTGACTAGCGCGGGGGGACAGTTCTAAAACCTGAACGAACACTGGCCAAATGGTTGTCGGACCCGAAACAACTGGACTAACTCCATCGGTCCAGATTGCCAGAGAGTAATTATTATTCCCTCTTGCGAGAAATCCGCCATCTGCTAAGTGCTGTCGATAGACGCTGCCATCGTACACATCTTCAAGTCCGTCCGGGTGACGTTTCACTCTTGTCCAGGGATACTGTAAATCTACAGACATATTCCTCTTTGCCAAGAGTCCTCGGAGTTGACATTGAAGATTCTAATAAAGGAAAGTACCCATTTCGCTGTTTTTACCCCCTGGCCCACTTCGACATCTACATACTCGGTTAGGTTTCTTTCCATTTCTCAAGTGCTCCCAAACAACAGTGCAGGCAACTGATTGTTTAAATTTTCCACGCTTACGATTGACCAAATCCCAAAAAAATTCCATTGATACTGGGAAATTTGCATTGTCGAACTCCATGTTTGCTATTTTCAATGAGGTAAACATGGATTTATACGAATGTTTATAGCGAAGGGCTTTTGCTATTTCTAGAAGAAGCTTTTCATGTTTCTTAATGGATTATTGGGCTTCCAGAGGTACCTTTTAACCTGATCCTTCAACGTTGATATGAAAAAACTCTTCGAACTCATGATGATTATGTGGGTAGTCCTCATCATCGGATAATGATTCACTCCCCACAGATGACAATTCTGATTCCTCCTCCGAGTCCTCAATCAGTGCATTTGCATCCTCACTGTCTACCTCACCAGAATCATTAATTATTTCACCGTCATCACCATTCTGGGACGCCCCCTCTTCTTCGGAGTCCACGATAAGGTCTTGGTGGTTATCTTCGTGGTTATGTAGATCACCGATTTCATCTTCTTCAGAATCATACATAAGATCCTCACGGTTGATATGCATTGGCCTGTTGTTCATGTAGCTCTCTGAAATTAGAAAACAAATATTCTTGGAGATTTTCTACTACGTTAGTTATGGCAGTTGTTGCTATGAATTGAAATATGGTTAGAAAAAAACACAAAACCAGACTAGGCCTCGATTAAAAATGCTTAGGAGTCCACGAAGAATTTGGAAACATTCGAGGGACAGTAAGTACATTTTTATTCGTATTTAGCTAAGACATGGGGCAGGCCTAAAGAGTAGTAGGTCTGCACGAAAAAAATCATTGGACAGTTTTTCGACGCCGAATGTGGTTTTCAGGTCTTTAGCAAACCATCTCTAGATGAAGCAAATTAATGAGTGATCGAACTTTCCAAATCCGAAAGATAAATCACTCGATTTTTCAAGGAAATTGCCTGGAATCTGTGGTTTAGTTCACAGGGTTGCTCACACCTCAGCTTATGGAACAGAGCAAACTGTGAGCTCTAGTATTGTCTAATTATGTCATCATGTGAGAATTGCGCTTGCTTCAGTGGCATAAATTAGGAAAAAAAAATCTTCAATTATCTCGAAACCTGGAAAATCGTCAGAAATGAGAAAAGTGAAGAAAATTTTTTTAGTAAATTTCAATTAATTAATGTAAAAATTCAATTCTCAGCCAAGTTGGCTAGCCTTCTGAAACTTACAAGACCATAGCAATTTAGTGGGACCTTCTCGATCGAATCCAATTTCTTTCATCACCAAGGATGAAAGGGATAGCAATTAACGAATTGTGATGAATTGATTTGAAAAAACTTTACTCTCAGTCAAGTTCATAGTTAGATTTCTGAGGTTGACAAAACTGAAAAATGAAGGAGATCTTCCCACGATCAACACCATGCTTTGTCACCCCCGAGAATTTAAGAATTTTAATTAATTATTAATGGAACAAGTGGGCATTGTTCTTCAATTACCATTATCATTGTGTCGGTTTTTGCTAATAAATTTAGCAATATGATCCGTAATGGATATGAAAATGAGCTACATTTTTTATATCATTTTTTACTTTTTTGACCCTTCATTGAGATCCTCTTTTTTTTTAAATTCATCATCATTCCATCAATGAAAATCATCAATTGACTTTTGGATATCTCAAAATTGTCAAAATTAATGAAGTCATGGACTCCATCTTCGAACTCGGTCTGTATATCATCAAAACAGAGGTTTGATCCAAGATTCGATGAATTTGGGTGATTATTTTGTTAGTTATCGTGATGAAAATGGATTGGTCACGGAGACATACACACTCACATACATACAGGCATGATCTAAGAACATCAGATTCGGACATCTGACCATAAAATTCGTCACCCTCACAAAGAAAATTGGTCACTCGAAAATGCATGAAATGCTTCCATCCGGAAGCAAAATAAATTTTCGGCCAGGCTAAGGTATATGACCCTACGCTCGTCTAGCTAAGGTGAACAAATCATTAGTCCAATATTTCTATCGAAATGAGCGTAAAGATGCGATGATTTGAATTACATATCAGAGGGTAAAACCTTCAGAATTGGAGTTCATTTATATTAATTATCATAATTACAATTTTTTAATAAATAATCGTCCATGAATGTGAAAAGTCCCATGTCCCTACGCTCGTTCATTTGTCCCCATGCTCGTTTGACATGTTATGTCCGGAGAAAGATTTTAGCGTCGAAAGGACATGTTTTAATTGTCACATCAAAATCAGAGCTAAAATTATTAGAATTTAGAATTATTGGACGACGCAAAGTTTATACTCTTACCTTGTACTAAAATGTAAAGGAAACGGGTTTCATTTAGGGATAGGGTGTGAGTTTAGAATATTCACTGATCAAGAAATTTGGAGTTGTAGTGATAATTAAACAAATTTTATTACTCACAATTCAGTCTGTTCTTTATAAGGTTATCGTGGTATCTGTAGATCCCTGGGTGAATACGTAATTTCCTCACCAGCAATTAGTCGTGCTAAAGGCTATTATGGATACTTTTACGGAGACAGTTTCTTCTACTCGTTGAAGTATTTTAACAAATTTGGACAATTGAGTTTTAAGAGTTTAAGAGTTTGTTTGAGACTGTCCACAATGCGTCATAATGAATCAATTCCTTATTTGTAAAAGTAGTCACCACTCTCGATTAAAGAAATTTTATTCCCGGATAATTTGAATTGTTCGTAACCTACTATTAATTCAGTACTATCCCGCGTAATCGAAGGAAGGATTGAAAAATCAGAGCGATTAAGTGAACTACTTCCACCAGAATTGTTACTGCTCCGTCGCTGCTTCAAGGCTGATTAATTCGGTTTTCTTGGGGTTTTTTATGTGGTTTTTGGGGTCACGTGACTCGTGGGGGTTTCCACAAGTCAAGTTTTGATTGGTGGAAAATGGCGTATGACTTTTCCCACTCTTTAATTGTTATTTGGGAGAAGTAGTTGACTTGGATTTTGGGGTATCGATTCATCGGTTTTCGATCCGTGCCTCTGTTTGCGAATCTTGGAACTGAGAAATGGGGTTATCCTGACAATGAGTCAGACGTTTCATCATTTTTGTACTCAATTCCAATGTTTTTGGGATTTTGAACCAAGTTCAAATGATAAAATGTATTCTGGTTAATTTACATTAATTGATTCGTTTTTTTCTTATTAATCTAACATAAAGTTATTTTATAAAATTTTTGGACATTACAGCCCCCGCTCATCATTATTTTTCAATTCAATTTGTAAATAATTTTGAGAAGCTAGAGCTTGTAAATTTTATGTGTAAGTTTTATCTTATTTTTATGTTATTTTGATCTAGCGTTTTAGCTATGAAATTGTGCCCCGGCCGGTGACCGTGAGTGGTAAGATGCTGACGGCGAAATTTTTGTGAACTCGGATTACACTGTTTCCGATTCACCTGTCAGTTGTCTTCATTCGTTTGGTGAATAACGAGTGTTATTGCAGGAAATAGTGCATTTCTATTATTGTTTTTGTTCGATTTTTGTGATAAAAATTTAAATTGATAGGTAAGTGTTTATGGGTGTTTAGTGTCTATTTTCGGTTTCTATTTTTATTTCTGTTTCATACTTACATATACAGTGATTTATTTTTGTTAGGTTCGCTGTACTTGCATGTAAGCACTCGTGGAGTGCTTACATACATTTTCTTTTATCTTAATGTATTTTGTATCGACTTATCGATTTATTTCCGTAATTGAATTATTTTTTCCTGAGGAGGTTTATGAGGGGAGTGCGGTGAGGGACTAATGCCAGGGCGAATGTCGCACAAAGAGGATTTGGAATGTGGAACTTCGCATATCTATATGCAACGTGGATGCAGTTATGTTCAAATTTGTATTTTTTTTTCTTTCAAATTTGACTTTAAACACTTGCGGGGGTATGTATGTATTTTTGGGATGGTTTTTGGGGGTTTTGAGGGTGAAGGGTGGTTCTGGGAGATTTTGGACTTCGAGATTATAACTTCAGGGGAGGTGTCTGAACCTGATGGGGTAGTATTTGGTTAGGTGGTTTGCAATATCGGTCTAATACTGGCGGTTGTAAATCACTTCGGTTTGATTTATAGTAGTGTTTCTATGGAGATCTAAATTTCGTGAATTTATCATTGGATTGTACCTTATTTTGTTATATTGGATCAAAAATATATTGTTATTATTATGGTTTGTGTGTGTGTGACACTTTTGAAGGAAGTCCTGGACCTGATTGCTTTCCTGGGCCCTTTTTATTCTTTTGCTTCGGTAACCGTTTTTTTAAAATATGTGTTCGTGGCATGTATGCATATGCGATTACCGGGCTTTTCTCTTGGCGACCGGTGTGAGAGAGGATATTTCATTTTTCTTCAGGTTTCTTTGATTGTGCCGAATAATTAAATATTATAATTAATATAATAACTAATTGAGTTTGTTATTATGGTGCCATTTCTGAAATATTTATTGTTTTAGGTAGTCCAAATATCATTGTAAGCTGCGACTTGATCAGTCCTGCACCTTCAATTACTGTTGCAGTGGTTTCTGCGGTGGTTAGGATGCAGGTAGATGATTCCTGTACCGTTTATTGTCAGGCTTGTAACTTGCTGATTTATGCAAGTTTTTTCTAGTAGCTCTGGTTGTATGGTCGCATAGAGCCATCCGTCTGTGTTGGTCAGCTTGGTCCATTATTTTAACTCATTCTTCGCAAGGTTTCAGTTTATTTGGATATTTTATGAAGTGGTGTCCGTCTTCGCTTTCTAGATACACATTTCCCTTTTTTGTGATGTCAACGGTCTCGTAGGGTCCAGTGTCGACCTGATCTAATTTTCCGATCTTGGGTTCATTTTCGACATAGACAAATTGCCCTATTTTGAGGTCTAATGGTCTCGCGTTTCGGTCGTAAAGGCTTTTGGAGTATAGTTTGGTCTTTTCTAGCTGGTCGAAGGTTAGATTGTGAATTTTCTTCAATTTGGTAATTAGATCTACCATGTAATTATTGTAAGTGTGGATTGGCTCATCTTCGTCAGCGACATTGCATGGGAGACTTGCTCTTTTTCCATACAGAATTTCGAATAGTGTGAAATTGATTGAAATATGCACAGTGGTGTTGTATGATAGCATGGCGAAGGGGAGTAGGTCGTCCCAGTCGGTGAATTCATCGGTAAAAATCTTCAGGTATTCAGCTAATAAGTGATGACTTTTCTCGAGGGCTCCATTTGACTGAGGTCTGTATCCGGATGTCGTTATATGGTTGAATCTCAGGACCTTTCCCAGTTGATTGAACAGTTTACTGAGGAAACTGGTACCTTTATCTGGGAGGATTCTTTTAGGGCATCCGTACAGGGCTACATACTTGGTTGCAAGTGCATAAGCGATGGTGTGAGCCTTGATGTCCTTAAGTGGTACAGCGGTGCAATGCTTGGAGAAATTATCCTGAATTGTCAGGATATGGCAGTGACCCGTACGTATAGGTGGAAGGGGGCCCACGGTATCAATAGAGATCCTCTCGAAGCATTCACTAGGTGTTTCAGTGATGAGCATCGGTTGTCGGAATTTTACTCTTCGAATCTTTTCTACTTTCTCTTACTCGGTTGAAGGTTTTCACAATTCCTTTGTATCCTCCGGGAAGAGTTGCATGGCATTCTTTAATGATTTCTGGTCTTAGGGCTACTGGAGGCATCCGGATTCCACCATGGGATAGAGTTACGGTAGCTGGGTGGAATTGAAATTCTTTCTTCAGGAAGTATCGTATTCTGATGACGTCGTCTATTTCGTCGCCCGGAGATGCCATTTTTATTTCGTTGATTTTGTATTTTTTCATAACGGTTTTGAAATTTTTCAGGCAGAGTTTTAGTATCCGATTAGGCACTTTTTCGAAATGCCATTGCTTCGCAATGAGGGTAAATGTTGAAGAATTTTTCTTCCCAGGAGAAGATCCTGCCATGGGTGACTGTTTAGCCCTTGGTGTCGGTAGTAAAGATTCTCGTGTGACCTTTGGCTGCGATATCAAGAATGACTGGATTGAGGTGTTTCTTCCTTCTCTGTTTTTTCAGAATTTTGGTTGATGGAGCTCGTCATTTCAGAGATTTCGTCAGTTGAGTCGATTAAGGGTTTGGACTGATTTTTTAACTCACCCATCTTCTTCTCGCATTCCTGATAGGATTCATTCAATTTTTCTTTGAATTCTGGACCTGGACTGGTTCTTCTCATTTTGTAGAGTAGTAACAGCTAGTCTAAGAGTGGCTCTAGGAGTTCTTAGAATATTTCCTCATTCCTTTCCGAGATTTTCTCCATATACTCGTAGAATGTTTCTAAGTTTCGTTCTATTCGCTCCATGTCCACTGGTGGGCGTGGTGTGGGATTTGATTCTTCGTTCTTTTTTTTCCATTCGAGTTTCGGCTTCAATTATGGAGGGCGTGTCATCATCAGTCGAGTTTCGATCTGTAATGAATGCGTCATCCTCCAACTCTTCGTCCGTTGGGATTCCTTCAAGGGAAACTTCTAGTTGATTTTCTTTTCCTTGGTCTTCCATTTCATTAGATATTACTGTTGGTTCCTCCTGTAGTAATGGTTCTTTGGATCCTGAAGGTGTTGGATTTGGTTCTGGCATCTCCACGATTGAAGGCGTAGATGGAGTGGGGGCTGTTTCCTCCACTGTCTCTGGTTGGTTCTCAATTATCGTGCCCCGAGTAGATGGTGTGGGGGGTTTGCTGATTTTGGGTGTCGTTTTATAATCCCGATTCAATCTGTAGGAGATAGATTGTCGCGTACCACTGTTTGTTCCTGTTGCTCTTCTAGCCCAAAGCCTGTCGGCAATTGAGCTTCCCACCGCTGGGATGGTGATAATTTTCGGGCCACTATTTATTCTAACCTTTCGATTAAGAGTGGTGACTGACCCTCGTGTATTCACACTGGACTTTGGTACTGATAGAGCAGGCATACAAGTTGCGAATATGACGATTTCCTCATGTTCGTCTTGAAGAGGATTTTCTGGAAAGGCGTCTGCTAGCTGATTTCTCTTCTGTTTCTTGATTTCCACCTCAAACGTGGAATCATTCAAGTAGGTTTTCCACTTAACTTGCCTCGTAGTGTGGTTGCTGGAATCTCTGAGCCAGTTCAGGGCTGAGCTGTTGGTAATGATGGTGAAGGGTACTCCATAGATATAGGGTTTGAACTGCTTTGAGGCGTAGATGGCTGCTAGGCAGTCCAATTCGACTTAAGTAGATCTTGTTTCAGCATCTCAAAGTGCTCTCGATGCATACAGGATTGGGTGTTCGTCTCCTTCATCATCTTTTTGGCTGAGGATGGCTCCAATGCCCTTTGGAGTACTGGAAACATAAACGATAAATGGTTCGTTCATGTCAGGGTGAAACAGCAGAGAGTCCTCGGTGATAGCTTATTTAAGCGCTTTGAATGATTGTTCCTGTTCTTTGTTCCATTTAAATCTCACGTTTTTCTTGAGATCATTTAGGGGCTGTGCAATTTCTGCATAGTCCTTCACGAATCGTCGATAGTAATTACTGAAGCCTAAGAATCTCCTTATTCCCTGTTGACTTGTGGGAAGGGGCATCTTCGTTAATGCCTTTATCTTTGCTGGATCAGGATGAATTTCTTGACTGTCGATTATGTATCCCAGATAGGTTACCTCCTTCATGAAAAATTTGCATTTATCAGGTTGGAGAGTAAATCCGTTTTTCCGCAGGCAGTTAAAGAATTTCCTGAGACGGGTGACGTGTTCTCCCAGTGTTCTGGAGTAGACAACTACGTCCTCTAAGTAGACGTAGAGTACTGTCCCTTTCAGGCCGGTTAGGGTCTGATCCATCATCCGCTGGAAAATTGGCGGTGAATTTTGCAATCCCAAAGGCATCCTCATGTACTCGTAGTGTCCACTGGGACCGGTAAAAGCAGTTTTTTCAGCGTCTGTTTCATCCATCGCGATTTAGTGGGATCCACTGGCTAGGTCGAACACACTGAAGTACTTAGCTTCGCCTAGTTGTGAGAGAATTTTCGATATGTTGGGTAACGGATAGGAATCTCCAATCGTTTTCTGATTTAGATGTCGGAAATCGACGACCATTCTCCATCGCTTCTTTTCCTTGGAGTCGGCTTTTATTGGTACAACCCAGAGGGGTGAGTTGTATGGTGATTCTGAGTGCCCGATGATTCCTTGTTCCGGCAGGTTGTCTATTTGTCGATTTATCTCCTCCAGATGTTGAGGAGGGTACTTGTATTGTCGCTTATGGAGAGGTTTATCATCGATGGTTCTGATCTTGCACTAGAAATTCTTAGCTTTGCCAAGCTTGTCTCCCGGCAGGTGGAATATATCATTAAACTCTTTTACTAGTACAATCACCTCTTTGCGTTCGAAGACTTCAAGCTCCTGATCGGGTAGAGCCTCTATTACGTGCGATGTGCGAGATGACAGACCTATATTTTCTTCTGGGGCAATCCCCATATTGCACTAGGCGAAGGTTTCTTGAGATTCTCCTAATATTTCGGTTCTTTTTAGGAGTCCATCGATTTCCTCTATCGGCTGGGGTGGTATATGGAGGTGAACTGGTTCTTCGATGGTATTGATAGCGAAGAGACAGGCTTTCCCCTCTCTTATGCTGACCACACTCTCGCCTAGACAGACGCCTGGTTTTGTAGAGATCTTCGGTAAATACCCGACCGATATATCGGTATTCTTGATAGGGATTTTGATGGCCATTCTTGCTCTTGGAGGGATGACGGTTGACCCATGGAATGTCTCGTAGTTATATCAATTCACCGGCAGGTTAGGCCTCTTGAGAGTGGTAATATTCCGTTGCTGGTACCGTATGTCCACCTTTTCTTGAATTAGGAATTCTAACCCAAGTAATCCGCTTTCTTCGACAGGAAGTTTATGATCTACGATGTAGAATGGTACGAGAGCTAAAGATTTTTAGGTGGCCTAAACCGCATGTTGGCAATGCATTTTCCGTTACTCCGAGCAGATAAGGTATCTTTCTCAATAAAAAAATTTAAAAAAATAAGGTATCTTTGGAGGTTCAATTCTTACGTCGGGTTTGATGACTCTCCTCTCGATAAGATTGATATCAGCTCCTGTATCGATGAGAAATCGATGTCGATTTCCGATGAAGTTCTTCACCTTTAGGTTCATCCTTGGGTCGCCCCAATTGCTAAGTGCAATCCGGCAAGGTTTTCCTCTAGTTGGACAATTCGGGAGGCAGAAATGTATAGGTTTCAACGGGGCGATGTTGAAGCTAATGTTGTTTGTGTTGAAGGAGATATGAGCTTTCAACTCATTCAACATTACATCCCCGATGATGGCTCCATATCCACCTGGCTGGTGAGGAATCACGTGGAATTTTATTTGAACTTCAGGATGCACTGCGAGGCGAACTACTCCGAGGGAGTTCAGGACGTGGTTGGATAACCCGACAATTCCCATGGTCTCCGTTGTATCGATGAGGGCGTTTTCCACCAATGACTGGACCACAATCAGGTTTATGGAGGCTCCCGTGTCGATTAATTCATTTACACCTGGGAAGATGACATTTGGCCCTCGAAAGATAATCTGAGGACCCCCAGTAACTCTACACAGTGGGATTTACTGTCACATGGGTTTTACTGTCTGGGGTGCATGCTCGACATTGTGTGGAGTGAGTGCTGGTTTTGGCTGCTCGTCATCGCCCTCAGTTGGCGAGCAACAATCTCGTTTAAAGTCTCCTTTGGAATGGTTCCATCTGTGGATGGGCTGGTTCTGGTCTGCTGAGTTTTCGTAGGATTCTGCAGGATATTTCTCCCTTCTCATTCCTTGAGGGAGACCTAGAGAGTGGTTTAGGGTCTGACGATGGACGATTCTGAGTTTGTAGGTTGTTCAAACTCATCGCAAGCTGTTGGAGTGAGGCTGTGGTCTCCTGCAGCATACTTTTGATCTCGTCCATATCAGAAGGTTTCTGCTTAGGTTTAGATGGGGCTGCATGAGGACGGTGGATGGCTGCTAAGATGTTAGCGAGAGCTAGTATTTGATCCGTGGTAGGGTTTTCCGCAGCTTCTATTGGTTCCTCAGTCAGATTCAACCTCCTCGTTTGGAGTTTGACCGTAGGCGATGACGGGGTTGAAGCTTCGCGCACGAGGGTCACCAGGAGGAGCGGTGTGTGCTGGTATAGGCGGCGGTGATACTGATGGTCGAGGTGATGTTTGTCTGTACTCGTTGCCTTGCCTGTTTCGGTTGGACGGCAGATATTCATTTAGGAGACCGGTGACTAGGTCTCGTGAAGGGTCCTGATTTCTCCTCTGTCCTGAATAATTTCGATAACGGTAGGTTGACGAAGGTGTCGGAGTATTGGACTGATTATATGACTGACTGTACGACCGATTTTGTTGGTATTGATATCTCGGCTGAGGTGGTATTTGTTCCCCATACAGTTCAGGCGGTAGAGAGCCCCCTGAATGTACTGGGATTGAGGAATACTCCGTGATGTACCTGTAGTGCCCATTATCAGCAATCTCCAACGCTGATACTTTGACTGTTTCCTGGAATTCGTCCGTCTCCAGTTGTGTAAGGATTTCTGAGATTTTCCTTAGGTTGTTGCGCCAAATACTTTCCTTCGCGCTTGCAGGGGCATATTCTTTAAATCGTACCCAGACCGAACTGGACCAGTACTGCCAATCACTCCAATAACGATTCCAGGGGTTCATTTTTAATTTTCAACAGCCCGCGTATTCTATTCACATAATACGTGAAGTCGTATTGACCTCTAAATCACTTGATTAGGTAAGTAAGGATACTTTCTATAGAAAAGAATGGTTTGTTAGCTACTACGAATTTTACAGGAGGTAAAAGGCGTTTGAGTATTTGTCTAATATATTCTTCTTTCTTTCCATCTGCTTTAGGAATGGAGGCAAGATTTGATTTCAACGCGTACTCACATTCATCCAGAGAGCAGTGCTCATTCGTACCGGAGAAAATTGGAATACTGTTGTCAATGTCACGAGCTTTGACATATTCTTCGTAGCTGGAAACGGTCTGATCTACGTCATCCGAGTCTCCAGAGTAACTGATATTAACGAAGGGCGGATTCGCCATTTTGAGAAAATAATTTAATTAGTTAATAATTTTCAAGTTTGAGATTAAGTTGATTTGGATTAAAATTCTATATGATTTTTCCAATAAAAATGGGAAAAGAAAGCAAAATTTTGCTCATAATTATTTCAAAGAGAATTCAAATTTGGTAAGAAAAGTCTAATATTTGAATTTTAAGAAGGGTTTCCCAAAGCTAAAATTTTAATTGATCAGAATTGAATTGAATTGAATTGACTAGAATGGGTTTCAAAAAAATTTTAGAATATTTGAAAGATAAGAGTATTGGAAACTTAGGCGTGTCCTACCGACTGCGCCATGAAATTTTAGCTGTTATGTCCGGAGAAAAATTTTAGCGTCGAAAGGACGTGTTTTAATTGTCACATTAAAATCAGAGCTAAAATTATTAGAATTTAGAATTATTGGATGACGCAAAGTTCATACTCTTACCTTGTACTAAAATGTAAAGGAAAGGGGTTTCATTTAGGGATAGGGTTCGAGTTGAGAATATTCACTGATCAAGAAATTTGGAGTTGTAGTGATAATTAAACTTGAATTCAAATATATTTTGGAAAACTTTTCAGTTTACCAAAACATAAGTGTGATTTTACAAAAATTTATGTAGTTAAAATTCCTACCCCTGAAATGATCTGAAGGATCTAAAATTTGGGTTTACAAATTTTATTACTCACAATTCAGTCTGTTCTTTATAAGGTTATCGTGGTATCTGTAGACCCCTGGGTGAATACGTAATTTCCTCACCAGCAATTAGTCGTGCTAAAGGCTACTATGGATACTTTTACGGAGACACTTTCTTCTACTCGTTGAAGTATTTTAACAAATTTAGACAATTGAATTTTAAGAGTTTAAGAGTTTGTTTGAGACTGTCCGCAATGCGTCACAAAGAACCAATTCCTTATTTGTAAGAGTAGTCACCACTCTCGATTAAAGAAATTTTATTCCCGGATAATTTCAATTGTTCGTAACCTACTATTAATTCAGTACTATCCCGCGTAATCGAAGGAAGGATTGAAAAACCGGACCGATTAAGTGAACTACTTCCACCAGAATTGTTACTGCTCCGTCGCTGCTTCAAGACTGATTAATTTGGTTTTCTTGGGGTTTTTTACGTGGTTTTTGGGGTCGCTTGACTCGTGGGGGTTTCCACAAGTCAAGTTTTGACTGGTGGAAAATGTATGACTTTTTCCACTCTTTAATTGTTATTTGGGAGAAGTAGTTCACTTAGGTTTTGGGGTTTCGATTCATCGGTTTTTAATGGTTCCTCCGTTTGCGAATTTTGATATTGAGAAATGGGGTCATGCTGAGTGAGACATTTAATCATTTCTGTACTCGATTCCAATGTCTTTGGGATTTCGAATCGAGTTCAAATGATGAAATGTATTCTAGTTAATTTACATTAATTGATTTGTTTTTTTCTTCTCAATCTGACATAAAATAATTTTATAAATTTTTTGGACATTACAGACACATGTCCCTATCCTCATCTCGTGATTTGAGTGATATGGAAAGGTTATATCCGAACTAATTACATCGTGAGTATCCTATTTTGTGATAAAACAACATTAGAAAATATCTCGATGCACAAAATTATATTTCCATTGGACAGTCCAACCTTTTAAATGATTTTTTCATCCGTTTAGGCCGTTACCAGTTGACAGTTGGGTGCAAAACGAGCTTAGGATCAATGCCATTTTCATTGTATCTATCCTTTTAATTGGCAATATTTCAGTGAAATATCCGGATATTTCTATAATTTATGCATTTTTATTAAATTTTTAACTATTCGAAACCTTAGCCAAGGGATTTTTAATTCCATTTTACTATTGTAATGGAGATATCAACGTTTTAATATTGGGAATTTCTTAACTTGTGGCTTACGAATTAACTCTGTCGTAGCACGAGTTGATGTGAATGTGACTTTTCTCTCTTATTATTCAATAAATCACTCTGCATTGGTGTCTATAACTGTTCTTATTGATTAAAATAATAACTCCAATCGTACTTCACTCCTAATAGACTCTTGGGACTATCAAAATGATTGAAATGTCATAGCTGGCAGGATCTGAACGAGCATAGGGACAAAGACGGGCATAGGTGCATTTACCTTATATCTGGCCTTCTAAGCTTGACTAAATTATAGTAATTGATGAAGACTTTCTGAATATCAATTTTAAGTTTTATTACCCCCTAGGCATCAAAAAATGTTAAAACGAAATTTGATTCATTCATTACAAAAAAAAATTATCATCCAAGCTCGTAACTGGCTTTTTGAGGTTGAAAAAATGACGAAAATGCGGGAAACCCCTCCCGAAACCAAGAAAGCTGAAAGCAGCTTTGGACTTGACACAGAATAGATTGTTTCAATCAATTAACTTGAATTTGTTAGTTAAAATTTATCTGGATCCTGGGGAGGTGACAAGTCATGAAATTGGTCTTGAAAAGGTCTCGCTTTTTCTCATAACAAAAGAATTAGCTCAGGGATTGGAACTTACAAATCCCCCGAAGCCTCTGAAAAAAGATTCTAGGAATTCAAGGATGGAGAAACGGGTGTTTGTGGGCGATGAATTTCGAAATTTCTCGTTCTTACCAATTAAAAACTATTTTTAATTATGCCGTGTGAAACTTATTGAATTTCTCTAATGATAAATGGTCTCTGGCCTTCCCTCAAATCGCCAAAAAATTGGACCCATTCCAAAATGGGCAAGGGGGTGTTTGTGGATGGAAAATGACAGATTTTTAGTTGTTTTTTGTAATTAAAAAAAATCGAATAATTAGGAATTGGGAAAATCTTCATTACAAAAAAATTGTGAGGCATTATCCAAAACTCTCAAGAAAGAAAGGGACCCATCCGAACAAGGGCAAGGGGCAGTAGGGGGTCAAAAATTTTAGATTTGTAATTTTTTTATTGTCAAAAAAAATTCAACAATTAAGGGTTGGAGCATAGGTGAAATAGTTCAATAAAAATGTTCTTTGGCATCTTTTCGAAGCCTCAAAAATATTAACACATATTGATTAACAAATTCTATCTAACTATTTTACACAATCATTTTCAGTGATTCGGAAATCTGGTCTTATACACAGTACACGGCTGGAGTCACGGTAGAGGAATCTCAAAACCTTAAGGTCATAAACACTCATAATATTTTTTTCGGAAGTTTTCATTGACTGGGCTTCTAGATACTTATGATTAAGATGTCAATTTTTTTCAAATTTTTCTGAGGCTTCAATGCGGTGTAATCTTACAATTTGAAAAAAAAATGCAGCGCGGCGCTTACAGCGCGACCAACAGAATGTTAAATATGCTTTCTATTACAAAAAAAAAAATCTGTAATTTTTTACCCTCAAGCACCCCTTTGCCCCTCTTCCAATGGGTCAAAATTGTTTGGGGATTGAAAGGGATGGCAATGAGCATTTCTCATTAATCAAATTCACGTAGGTTTGAATCCCTAATTTGTAGATTTTTTGTTATTGGGAAAAACTTGGAATTTTCAATTTTTTGGAGGTACCAAGCACTCCTTTTCGCTTTCTTCAATAGCTCGAAATTTTTTTGGGGATGCAGGAGGTGCCCGAGGATCTGTCCAAGGAAAAGAAGCAACGAAAAAATATAATTTGAAAAATAAAAGACTCGGGGTCCCTGTGGATTATGGTAAGGTTCTGTTTCTCCACTAGTTGTTACGCTAGATCGAGCGTAGACGAGACTCACTTCGTCTACCGCTCTGGTTTGCGTAGCCTCCGACTCTCGTTAAAAACATCGCACCACTCGCAGATGCAAATAAACTATGCGAATGAAAGGGTAATCAGAGGTATTGAATACTAATTCAATGCAAACGTATTGCTCATTTTTACAATGGAAAAATACATTTACCATACAAATGGAAAAATTAAAAAATTGAATAATTTTGAAAATTGAAAATTTTTAAATTAATAAATTTAAAAAACTGCAAAACTGCAAAAGAAAAAAAATGTTAATTGAAAACCCCCTACGCCTTGATGTTATTGGTACATAACTCAAAAAGAGAGAAACAAATACTCAGAATGAAACCTGTAGGATTTTAGAGGAGCTGAAAATTTCATTTGTAACAGGAGAAACTGCAGATAAAAGTCCCGGGGGACACACGAACATATGAAAATTTTGGCGTCCCACAGACTTTTCTATGTTGTTTCTTCTGTTACGAAGAAAACTTCCAGCTTCCTTAAATTTTACCAGTTTTGATTTTGAGTGTTAATTTTTTTCTTTCATACTTACCAAGATTAAAATCTGGGGCGAAGGTTTTTAATAGAGATTTTCTTCGCACAATTTTTTCCAATTTATATTCGGCCATGGTTGTCCCGAACGACTGTTTTTGTTTCAAAGTTTGATGTGTTTCTTGGCAATTGAAACGTCGGTGAAACAATTGAACTCCATACACTCGAGTAGGGATGTGAGTGACAAAAATTACCGGTCAAATGACGGTCAATTACCGCGGTCATGACGGGTAATTACCATGTCCATAAATCTGACGATTCGGTCAGGAATTCGAAAAATGACCAATTCAATTCTGACGGTCAATTCTCATCTATGTAGATGACAGAGAAATTTTTATTCGGTTACTCGGTGTCGGCAAGGTTGCTGACGGTCATAGGGACCCTACGTCGCCACTAGGAGTCTATGCGACACTCGATAACTAAATTCGTTCAGCAAGCAATTCAGATGAAACGCTGAGCGAGCTAGATAAGGGAGCCAGTGGTAATTACGAGAATTAAGGAGAGGACTGAAAACGAGCCTCATCCAGCATCCTCCTAATTTAATATGCAGTTTTTGACCAAAGACATAATATATACAGAGATATATATTTAATTAATTTTGTTGACGTTTATTAAGTTCATGAGTTTATCATGAGTGATCTCGAGTATCGAATTTATGATTGTTTTGTAATTCGTTCCAATAAACGTGAACTTGAAATTATGAAATGCGATTCAATTCCTAGCTAATGAAATAAAATAACCAAAAATCTGACCGACAAAATTACCAAAAAGAAAATGACCGTAAATTTGTATCTATATAGAGGAATTTCGGTCATTTTCTTAAATTTTTGACGCTGGTTGTTCATGACGGTCATTTTGCATTTTGGGAAATTATCTCGGTGTCAGAAAATGGTCAGAAAACGGTCAATTTTGCCTGACCTGACCGAATTTAAAAATGACGGTCATTTCACATCCCTACTCAAGAGGGAAGAAAAGGGTTGAAGTGTTTTACTGACATTTCAATGAAATAAAACACGTCCAAATTTGAAACGAAAAACGCCATTCTCCAAAAACCCGCCCAGATAAATGTAAAGAAATACGCAGAGAAAAACACAATAATTATTTTATTTTTTGGTTTTTCTGGTTTCCATCTTTTCAGTTTTTCAATATTGAAATTTTTTCATTTTCACATTATTCAATTTTTAAATTTTACAATTTTTGGAATTTTCAATCTATCAAAAGTTCAATTTACCAGTTCATCAGTTCCTCCACTCTTTAGTTTTTCTATTTCCTTTGTTCATAACCATTACAAATGAATTTCTGTCATAGAAATTCGGAGAATAACTAAGCATTTTGCTTTTTCAAATAATCAAAAAAATGTTGTCCATAGAAAATTGTGTGTTTCAATGTTCCGTAAATATAACGTCGATGTCTATGAAAAATTGATATTCAGTTTCACAAAACATAAGATGATGAACAAACCCTTACCGTAATATCGCCTGATGACACCACGAGATTCGAGAAAATTGAGGTTAGGGAGTTCCGTCGAAGCCTAGGGCATATATGTAGATCGGTGCATATATGACCTCCCTCCGTTATCTGTAAAAAAAAATATGGAAAAAAGGATGAAATGGTGCAAAATGCAGGAAAACCTTGGGATTCTAATACACTGAAGTTTTCACATTGATTTAACATGATTGAATTGTTGGAAGCTTACCTGAGGGAGTCGTTTGCACGTGCATACTTTCACCTACCCGCCTTAAGAGTCGTTATAACCATTACTTTAACCCGTTCCCGTATCTGACAATAGGTATTTTTTTCTAGATTCAACAATATAAACAATTACCTCTCCGTAGTGTCGAGGTACCGCGTTAACGTGATCATACTAAGCTCTCCCCACGCCAGACTGGCTTTGGTTTCCCCCAATGTCACCCGATTCCCTTCTTGTTATAGGGCTTCTTGCCAAAGGAGTATACTGGCGACCACAAGAGTCTCGTCTTCGGGTCTAACCCCCAACCTCCCCACCGCCGTGCACGCATGCGCAATGCGGCGCCCCAACCGTCGCACACCGATTCATCCGCCGAGTGCTATTTTCTGATGTTTCGAAGTGACCGATTTCGTGTAGCATAGAAAAAAATCTCTCAAAAAAACCTTTTTTCATAATTTATTCAGCACCCATTCATTCATTCATTCATTTATTTCATTACTTCACTCATTCTTCACACTCATTGATCATTAATCATCTCATTCAATCATCCATCGTCGAAAAATCTTCGAGTGTTCCATTTCATTCTTGTACCATTATTTGTTTCACTTATTTTTGTGTTTTTGTGCAAGTGTTTCAGTGACTCAGTGATTTTGACATTTTTCTCTTTTTTATTGTGAACATTTGTAAGACGTGGTGAGTAGGAAATTTATTACTGCATGTTTTATGCGATTTCCGTGGTTTATAGGTTAGTGCAATATTTTTTTTATACCGGCCGGTGTTTGGGGGATTTTCATGAAAATTTTACAGAAAATAAATGGTTTCGGAAAATATCGTAAAAAGATATTATTTAATACAAATTTTCTTGGCTACAAGAACGGTCTTTTGAGTTTTTCGTCTAAAATCAATGGGGTCGGAAATATTGATGTAATTGGACAAATCGGGTACTTGATTATTGTTGATTACAGAATTTGTGGGTTTTCGTAATTATCTCGGTCATTTTAGCGGAATGAAATTTCAAAAGGGGTAAAACTTATCAAAAAAGAATTTTCCGATACTAGGGGAAAACCGGGTAGAATGGGATGGCAAGGTAAAACAGCCGGAAAAACACATTTTCAACGCAATTCGGATAACTTTTTCTTTTTCTCCAACTGACCGAAAGAAATACGATTCAAGGTTAATTGATATCACGTCTATTGGTTTTTAAGGAACCCAGGTGAATAAATCATAAGACATCTCATCTGAGCAGTTGAACTATATTTTATTAGGATGTGTTTTCAGTTCAAGAGTAGTCGAGGAACTGAATAAAGAATTACGAAGTCACAAAGACCACAGAATCTATACCAGGGTTTCTTTGTTTCCAGACTTAATGATATGTTTATATTATTTAGTAAACATTCATATTGAGTTCATTGGAAGACCTCACAGACTGTCTCTACGGAAAGTGTGATTTCATAGTATATAAAACATAAGTGATATAGTGAACTATATCACAGTAACATTATAAAATTATTTTTGCTCATTTAAATAACGTCATAACTAAAGTAATTAAACAGGTCAAATAATAGGTCAGCAGTGTCCGAAAATTTTAAAAACCCATGAATCAAATAATCAATAAAACAGAAGTATGAGAGGTTGAATTAGAGATACAGAATGACCGTCATTTTTGTGATCGTGTCATATGACCGAAAAATGGCGGTCGTGTGACGCTCCAAAATTTCTAATCAAAAAAGATGGTCATAGATTTCTGGTGACCGTGATATTGATTGATGTTATTAAACCATCGATATAGGTGCAAAATGACCGTCATGAATATATTGTATTTTGTGAAGGTCATATAATTTTTACATTACTAGCTTGGTTTTTTTCTCCCATTATCAATTATTCAAATTGATCATGATGCTAGTTAACTAGAAAAAAATAGATGAACAAAAAGTCTGTTTCATTTATATAGATGCAAAATGACCGCCATAAAAAAATATTTTTTACCAGACCAGCGGTCATTGGGACCTCGTCACTTGACCGTCAATGATGGTCACATAACCGTTTTTTGATGGGTCACATGATGCCTTCGCATCTCTGGGTTGAATAGCCCACGGGTAAAATAACCGATCGGTCAGAAAGGACAAAAAGTCCTTGGGTTAAATAACCGATAGATTTGAAGAATTAGGAAGAGTTAAATAGCCTGTGAGGCAAATAATTGATAGGCAATTAGGATTAAACGAGCCATGAATCGAATAACTAATGAGTCAGAGGGGTGAAATGACCGTAGAGTGAAACGATCGATGGATCAGATAACGGACGAATCTGATGAATCGAATGGCCGATGGATCAGAGACAAAAAGGTTACACGATCGATTGGTCAGATCACCTATTTGTCGAACGGGAATCAGGTCAGATAGCAGTCGGGTCTGATCATTTTGCCGTCATTTTACTAATGGTTTTATTACTGATTTCCCATTTATTGGTATGAATTTTCGACTTCTTCTTGGTTGAAAGCCGAGGGGCTTTTGTTTGTCAAGTCTGATGCTTTTACGGCACAATGAAGAAGAGAAAAATCGAGATGACTCCGAAGAAGGTGCACCGGGCTTGGACTGGCAACACTGTGGATAAGAGGGGCCGTACATTTCGTGGGCAAACTCAGGCCATAATTAACTTCCTCTATCAATATTTTGATCCAGAGCGAATCAACAATGGGCCATTGTTGCCCGTAGCTCGAGTGAGGTAATGATAATACTTTTGTATTCCTTGTATCGAAAGTGAATTGGCTCTGATAATTAGATAACTTTTCCCAAATTATGAAATAAATAGTGAAAAATTAAACGCTGAAATCTGGAGATCACCTGCGTGCGTCTTATTCAGTCATAGAAAATGTTGGGTAAAAGGAACTTTGATATCCAACAGCAAAGGACTTTCACATTATTCCAAAAATATGTGTTTCTATTAATTTTCTACGAATATGAATTTCAGGAGCATTTGGGTGATTGACGGCGGAAAACCCCGGCAGGAGTGATTGGAGGATCGAGAACGTCATTCGTACCCAACGTATAGCTGCAAAAGCAACAAGGACTGATATTTTTTTCATAATCGCTTGCTTTTTCATTATGTTTTCGACATAGCCTCCTTCAGGGTTCATTTTTATTTTAACTCACAGTTTTGTGGTCACGGTGTTTTGTCGCATAGTCTACGTGGCATGGATGCTATTCAATTTTGCTTGAATGGATTTTTTTTCAATTTTTCTTATGGGTTTTTATATTTCTGGTACAGGAACGAGAGGAGGGCTAATTTTCCACCTTTTTCATTCACGAATGCACTCATCTAATCTCTTGTTTTATCTATTGCTGAGTTAATCCTATAATCCTACGAATGCTGTTATTTCTTTACATCCATTTTGAATTCAGTATCGAAGTGGACACCGTGAAATCAATGCGAGGTAGACTTTTCGATAAATATTTTGCAATGTCGTAGAAATTGCGGAATACCGACGGTTTTTTTGTAGGTCTCACTCTACTTTACAAAGAAGATTCCTATCAAATTTTTAGTATCCCTTCCGGATTCCACAATATTTTTGGAAAATGAACCTCGAACTGAAATTGTCTTGTTTGAATATTTTATTACTAAATTCATTCTTGAATGCTTGCATCTACAAAGGGGACTGTATCCTATGAGTTTTTCTATCTATCTGCATATAGTGTTGTAGAGAGAGAACTGCGGCCGCTTTAGGTGTTTCAAAAACCAAAGTGACGGAGTGTGTTCGCATTGGGGAATCTGGCGCCGAATTTTATACTCCAGGAAAAACCAGGCCAAAACCCCAGACTGTGCGAAACATCGATGCAGCCATCGCAGAGCAGATTCGATCTATCATTTACGAATTTGCGGAGAAGCGTAAGTAGTTATGCTTAATTTTGTTTAGTAATTGGAATGTTATGTAAGGCAATATTTGTTGCTCTTTAGGACCGCATCTGACTGCTCAAGTCCTGTTCAATACAGTAAGGTAAATATTTTATCATTGTATGATTCTCGATCATTGGTGTATTACGATGCGTATCAACTCATTTTCGTGTAGGGAACGCAATATTGGTTTCAATAGCTCGCTCACTACATTGAAGCGACTCCTTCATGACTTGGGTTTCAAGTACGAGCGGAGAGATGGTACACGAGTTCTTCGAGAACAACCATACCTTGTTGCGAAGAGAATTGCGTTCCTGAAAAAGATGAAGCGGTTGATAGATGAGGGCAAATCTATCGTTTATCAGGACGAAACTTGGACCTACCGACGGGGCACAGGAAAAACGAGAGAATGGCAAGATGACGATCTCCGTAGTTCTTCGATAAAATCAGGTGCTACGGGAGATAGATATATTATCTGTCATGCCGGCGGCAAGAACGGATTTGCTCCCAACGCCTCTTTTTTTCTTCATACGGTGGCCAAGCCCAAGGAATCAGATGAGATATCACGGAGATATGAAGGGAGAAATGTTCAAAAACTGGTTCACTGAACAACTGTTTCCCAATCTTGAAATGACATCTGCAATTGTCTTGGATAATGTCTCCTATCATTCAATTCGCGTACGTGCATTTATAAGTTATTAACCATAGCATTTGTTATATCGCCCGTAAACAAATTTTCAATGAACACCAATTCTCTCAGCAACGATAATTTTTTTTTAGATTGAACAACAGCCTACGACGAGCTGGAAGAAAGCCCAATTGCAGGCATGGCTTGATGACCACAAAGTAGCGTACGATTCAGATGCTACCAGGAAGGAATTACTTGTTCTGTGCCAAGTTCATGAAGAACCTATTCGATATGAACTGGACGAGTTTGTTGCGAGCAACACGGAGCATGAAATTGTCCGCTTACCACCATATCACTCTTTCTACAACCCCATTAAGCTGATTTGGTCGAAATCCAAACGATATTTCGATGCCCATGTTGGTCGCAACAACGTCTTCTCGCTTGCCCAGATTGACAGCATCTGGGCTGAGGCATCGGCGTCTGCCACTCCAGAAATTTGGAAAGCATGCTATAAACACAGAAAAACGAATTCTGGAGGATTACAGAAGGGAAGTGAGCGATGATACAGAGGATGGTTATCAGATTCATATAATCTGTGATGATGAGGATGAGGAGGAGAGTGTGGATCTGACCAACTTGGAGATATTAGAGTTGAAGATGGATGGCCTGTCCAGGAATCGCATTTCTGCACTCTAACTCCAATAGAGTCGAGAAAGCCAGCAAATGTGCGTAAATCGCTGATAGATCTGTTCGAGTCTCAAATGGATATTGATGACTCCATAGATACTGGACTGATTGGGCCTTCCGAAGACATTGAGCCTTCATCGAGTGTTGTCATGGTTGAAGAAACCACTGTGAGTAGTACTCACATAGAGATTGCATAACAATCATCGATATTTAATTCATTTCGTTGATGCTCATGACGATTATACTGGAATGAATTATTGAATCGCTATCATATTTCCCTAGCTGAATGTCAACAACGAACAAGAGAGAGTAACATTGATCCTCACACCCCCTTGTTCGTCCCCCGAGACTCCACTCTGTTCATTATCCGAGACTCCACCCTGTTCATTGCCTGAGACTCCACCGTCTTCATCACCTAAGGTTTCACCCTGTTCGTCCCTTGTTGAGGTGTGCATTATGAATTCAAACATCTTTTCCTTTTTAATATTCATTTTTCATTTTGTAATGCATTAATTCCTCTTCAGACGTGGTTGCAACATAGTGACGAGACAATTATTTCGAATGATGGTGAGGTGGTACGAGTAACAGACTTGAAAAGATTATTGCCGGGATCATGGTTGAACGATATTGTATCAAGAGAATAGGAAAGTCGGATGTTCATTAATTTTTAATTTAATGATGTGTGGTTATCAATACAGATTATAAACAAGTATCTGAGTCTCATCGCGAGAAGAAGCGAGGGCTCTGTACATGTTTTCAATACGTTCTTCTACCAGAATCTTCTGCGTTCATACAACCATGTTGCTCGATGGACGAATAATGTAATTTAGGCAATATACTATAAGAAAGTAAAATTGAGGGCTAGTTCTGAATAGTTTTCTCACATACATTTTTTCTATCTATTCTTGTTCCAGGTCGACATCTTTTCTAAGGATATGTTACTCATACCAATCCATTTGGGAGCTCATTGTTGTCCGTGTGTCGTCTGCCTCAAAGAGAAGTTGATCAAGCATTATGATAGCCTGGACAATCTTGCTCAAGCCTCCACGAATGTCAGTATTCAAGAACATGTTAATAATTATCAACAATCATTGACTTATTTGTCATATCATGAATTTGACGTTGAATTTTTATTTATTGTTTAACCAACAGCATGCGCTAATTATGGGGACAATCTTCTCGTATCTCGGGAATGAGCATCTGCAGAGGAAAGGCCAACCATTAGACCCTGCAGGATGGGCCACTGGACGGGTCAATGTATGTTTTGTTATAAGACAACTTGGTAAATGGGTCATTCATGATTTTAATTTCTTCGATCTCCACAGGATATTCCTCATCAAAACAACCCTTACGATTGCGGGGTATTTGTTTGTGTCTATGTGTGAACATTTGACGGCGCATGCCAGTTTCATATTCACCCCACACAATATGCCGCAAATAAGACGCAGGGTGATGGAGGAAATTGTTTCGTCCCAGTTGGCTTTTTCTCTGCCGATACCACCGCCTGGGGAACCTCAAAGTTCAGAACAATCCATCGCAGGACCTGAACCAACATTGGTATGTTTGATTATAGTTATTCACTAGAGCATGCGAGAAACGATATATTAATAATGCCAATGATCCAATTATTTTTAGATGAAAGACAAATATTCATTCTGGATAAGGAAGAACAAGGTGATTGAGGTTTCGACAAAATCGATCGCGTTCTCCTTCATGAATCTGCGAGGTTCCATCAAGGAGATAAATGTTTCCCCCCAGGAAGAGCAAATTGCCAATGCACTGTGAATTCCATTTGCAGTATTGCCGCATTGCTCCTATCCGATAGGAAGATCACTCGAGACCTTTTTGACAGTCTTGATAGAAGAAGACAAATATTACGTTGATAGTATATCACGTAAGGACCCCGGTTACACACATTTGTCTCCAGAGGATCTCCTCACGTAGTTCACTGTTTGTGATTATTCACTCACCATTGAACCACGGTCGAACACCTATGGGCTGTTCTCATCAGGAACTGCTGTGAAGGATATCACAGCAGCTATCAACTCGATGGCAGAACAGCAGGCATCGGCCTTGGAGGTTACAGGATTTTTGTATATTGCTGACTCCAAAACAGTTGCGTTCCTCATCTCCCCACTGGTCTTGGGATCATCACGACGCTCCTACTTCATGTTCAATCCCTACTCGGTTGATAATAACAATTGCTATCTCCTGAATAGTAGAAGCAGAGGCGTAGCTTAACTGTTTCGATGTTTGTCTGCAGAAGCACTCGCTCGACTTCTGGTGGTTGAGCGTCGTGGAGGTGATCGTGGAGCTCGGCAGATATATTCCATCAAGGTAAATGGAAATTTTTCCGGTTAATCCTTTTGCTATTATTGTTAATATCATTTTAGTTTATGTCTCGTAGATAACTGGATTCTCAAGGTGAGCAGTGAGCACTGACAGCGAGCACGGAACTGGCTCATCTTCACAACGGAAAGAGTAAAATCATTGGTGGAAAAGTTAAGTTGTGTTCGCCATTTAATCCCTAATCTTAGTAATTCCATGGTGAAAATTTTCTAATCAAGTTAATCATGTTTTGCATTGCTTTCAATCACGCAAAGTCTCAGACAAATGAGTAGGAAATTGAGCAAACTAAGTTCAGCCCTACGTTAAGTTTTCATTCCATCAATTATGGCCTTACTTTCCCTTATATTGTTGGAGTTGAAAGTTTATTAATGTTAGAATATTTTTGGATTCTTTCAGCCTCATTGACCCCCAGGCCGTTCTAATTTTACGCCATTGGATAAGGACTTCATACATGTAATTGCATATAGATATCATCGTCAGTTCTCACACAGACTATTTATTGTCATTAATTTGTATTTATAGAACTGATTTTATCGTTCTCTTATTGGAGTAATGTGTGTGTTTCATAATTAATTATAACTAATATAAATGTGACGAGTAATGGGGTAATATAGCGACTCCAACCAATTTTTCGAGGAAGCTGAATTATTTTGTTATCCAATATAATTAGAAATTGAAATCAGGAAAAAAATTGAGTCGGACTCAATTAGGTAAATAACTTGAAGGGGGTGACTGGTTCAAATTTTGGCCTTTGTGGGGTTCATACCAGTTGCGTCCCCCTCGCGAACCCTGGGTAATGCTAAGTGCTGGTGAAGCTTGATACTTTGAAAAATAAGTGCTTCACTACACGTTGAATTTATATGAACACCTCATAATTGAAATTTCATAAATTGCTTTTAGCAGGGAAAGCGCAGAAAGGGAAGTCCCGTACATCTACATGAGCATCCACGTTATTAAGTGTGATGGCTCAAAGGAGGTTAAATTCATTTATTGCAACTAGGTTCCGACAAAATATACGTCAAATTACTTCAAGTTCAATATAAAAAAGTTAATATTTACCTATCAGTATCCAGAATGAGTAGGAGGTGCTATTCTACCTAATTACCGTTGTTGGAATGTGAAATATAAAAATTTTTTTTATTAAAAGAGTTTTTTGTCCATTCTAAACAATTTTATGGCTCTGGATATTTTTACAACTTTCTAGAAGATTCCACAAATCCGTAGCGAAGTGGTCAATCGGATTAAGTCGACTTAGCTCCCAGTTGAGTTTTTGGGAAATATTTCGGAATCTAAGCTAGATAGCAAAATTTGAATGGAAAACTTTTTTGTAGATCTCGTTTTGCTCTACAAAAAAAGTCTGTTTGAAATGCAACTAAAATTCCAGAACATTCTGGTTGACTAGCTCGGCCTACTTCGAAAATCCCCGGGACCCTTCGGGTCATCAGTGATAAGTGACCGAAACACGCGCGAATCAGTTTAGGCTTAGCCTCTCACCGTACAAGTCTATCTCGAGCAAATCACCTGTAGAAGTCTTACATCGTACCTCACCGAGTACAGTAGCTTCTTGAACCTCACCTAGCTCACTAGTAACCAACTACATCACCAGTGTTGTAAGATCAACATTTCGTTCAGTACATCACCACAATAATTAGTTAAACTTCAACTAAATTCAGTGATTCAACAGTATTAATTTCAGACAATTATCGGTTAATCAAAAGACTATCAACAGTGATAATTTACCAAAGAGTGTATAAATTATTAACGACGTGGTTCGATCCCACGAATAAATAGTGATATTTTTATAATTAGTGCCATCATTAATTTTCCAGCATCTCCCCCCACATTTTTCTCCCACATCCACCCTAAACCTAATTCCTCACCAAACAAAGTCCTCATCAAAATCTTGCTATCTTGCTTAGGTTCTAAGATATCAAAAAACTAGGGCTGACCTGAATGAATTTAAATTGATTGAACATTTCACTGCTGACATTGTGTGGAGAATTTACCATTTTTCTCGGTGATTGTGGAAAGTTTAAACGATCTCTGCTGAAAATTTATAGGATTCTGCATGAATCTGTACTATTCTGTAACTTCATAGAACAATATGAAAATTCTAGAGAGATCGAACAATTTTTCCAAATGATTCCAGAAAAGTCTGTGTGAATCTAAGCCTTTTTTTTGCAACGTTCTAGAACAATGAACAAATTTCCTGAGAAATTTTTAATATTCAGAAGCATTTTACAGAGATTGAACAATTTTTCTAGACAATTCCCAAACATTCTGCATGATTCTGGACATAACGCAAACTTTTTAAAATGTTCTGTGATTTTTAGGAGAATGAGGAAACTCAATTATCATGGAGCATGATTATAGCTAATTATTTTGTAATAATTTTCCATGATTCAGCTATTAGTTTTTTTCTTTTTTAATTGAAAAAAAAAGAAATTAAAGAAGTGTAGTTCTCATGCATTTTGAGTATTCCGCCCGCGGAGGGATAGGCCATCATACACTGCGCATGCGTGCGCGGTAGTGGGGAGAGCTCGGGGTTAGACCCGAAAACCAGACTCATGTGGTCGCCAGTGTAACCTCAGCCGTATAGCCCCACTCTACCCAAATCCCCACTTACGCTCGTGCTCCCCACCACTCAAATCCAGGTTACTTCTTTGGCAAGATGCAAAATAAACGGTACGAATGGGAAGATGATGGGGGTAAATCCGGACATCATTCTTTCCTGGGGACAAATTTTGTTCCAAATCCGGACAATTTTTCACTTTTTTTTTTGGGAAGCAGGTGATTTTCTAGAAAACTACAGAATTTTCTAAGATATTTTTGAGGTGTAAGAAAATGAATCCGATGGAAAAATTCTCCGGCTGTAGAAAAATTTTCCGAATTTGGTCTTGTCATAATGTAATTAAGTACATGTAGATGAAAATGACTCAGTTCGCTGAAATGAGTGTTGAACTAACACCGTGTTTGCTTGCGAGCAAAAACGGTGGGAGACCGTCAATCGAAAGACGAAAGTTCTCCTTGTCGAGAAATCTTCTTTCTTATATATGTATAAGTAGGACAAAAAATAAAAAAAAATTATATCGAAATTGATAAGGCTGGATTCGCTTTCGATTTTTGGTGAAATGGTCCTTACAAAAGATAAGAAGATAAGATAAGAGCCGGTGTTCAGCTAAGCATCGGCGTTAACTCCACCTCCTTCCATTCCTGTATAATGACATGAAATGGGAAGATGGATTCAGCTGATAATGAGCTTTGCTCCACCAGGAGTTGGACGAGAATAGAGTTGGGCCAAGTTGAACGAAAAGGACGTTGGAAACGGTATAAATTTGATTTTTTCCCGTTCCCACTGTTGTTTTTCACCAGTTTGCGGAACTATTGCTCAAGCTCCTGGTGGAACAAGGGTCAATGTGACGACTCAATGACGTTAATGCAAGTTAATTGTAGAGTTTTTCATAGTCACATAAAAATAATCATTCATCATACCGCGTGAGATGATATTGTTATATACAAAATCTCTAAAATTTAAAATCTCTTCTATTAAATTTTATTTAATGTTCGCTAGACGTATCGAGTTGCCGCGTCTCTCGAACGTCCGCGCGCTGACCTCGAGCGTCAGCAACTTTCGGCGCGCGTGACGACTCCGAGCGTCAGCGGAGACTCCAAGGGCACGGTGACTAATCTATACTCGCCATATCATATTTAATTCACATTTACCTTACGAATAGTCTCGCGCGCATGAAATTAAAATGTCAGAATTTCCATACGTGAAGTATCACGCAGAATTTTATTTCTATCTCCGTTTCGCACGTGAGCGAAAAATTTGAAGTTGAAGCGCCCATCCCCAATGGGTGCATCGAAATGAAGAGCGCTCGAGACAATAGTCAGTCACGATTTTACCATCAAGGGAATAACATAAAATTTGGCTCCTGCACAATTATTCCTCCGCACCCAACAACGCCGTGTACGTTTCCCTTAGTCTTGGGCTTTAACCGTGCGGTAAACCGACTTGAGTGCGCGTCCGGAATAACTGCAATAATAATATCGATCCGCGACAATTACGCTCAACTTCGTAGTCGCGCAAGTTAGAGCATATCATACAGGCGTGTGTCACTAGTTGGACTCATTTGCAAATTTTACCATTAGTTATTAGATTAAAATCAAGTTAACTCAAATCGAAACTAACTTTTTATAATACGTGAACCAATTCTTAGTGGAATTTAGTGAACTTTATCAACTTATTTGACTTAATATCTCCGAAATAATGAAATTAATCAAAACTGAGTGACTATCCAACTAATTAGGATTCGCCGCCTCCCGTCTATCCGAAGATCACCGAAGGACGTTTTCGCTGACTATACCAGTTTTGTAAAGTACTAAGATAAGGATGAGCCTAATTATTTCCACATTAGATTTTCCGGGACAAATCTTCGGCCTCTCTCAATTTCATTGTTCGAATCGAGTCAATCAATTTTATATGCGCTAATCGTCCAGTATCGAATTCCAGAATATTGCGAATTGTGTCAATTAGTTGAATAAATTACTGGTTTAATTGGTTTTGATTTAAAGTATAATGTTCCGAGATCTTATATTTCTCAATTTAACAAAAGTGCTTTATTCATGGGGCCATTAAAGTTTTAACGGGAACTTACTTGGGTTTATAAATTGTTTCATTTGCCCCTCAATAATCTCCTTCGTACCTCGAACTATTTACATATCCAACGACACGATTCAGTGAGAAGTGCGTAGCACTGAAGGTAAGGGTCCATAGGGATTAGACTGTCAAGCAAAGACCATGTAAGTCTTGTGAGAATAGTCCAAAATTTTGATTTGTAGTAAAAATTACCGGACCTCCGTCCGATTTACAACAATTTTTGGTGTCAGAAGTGGGATCCTCGCCTCACTGTGTCGTTCGTTACATGCATCCGTTGCATGGATAGTTAGATCATTTAAAATCATTCAAAAAAAAAATTAATTAAATTTGAAAATTCAACATTTTATTATTACGCAACAAAGCATCAAGGACTTTACGCCAAAGTGTATATTTGAGAAACGTTCCAAGTTTCATATAGATTAAGAAAATAAAATGGCGGGTGACGAAACCCCAGAAGAGCGCGCCGCGTGTGAACCACGCGAAGCTGAGGGCCTGTGACAAGCGAATGCGAATCAAAATCGAGATATTCCAGCTGATTTGAACAATACACGGGTTGCGATGAACGAGAGTACATCTGCGACCGGCGTAGATTTTGTTCATTATCTCAGAGCAAGAGATACCTTCGCTAATCTTCCAACCTTCAGTGGAAAACCAGATTCTGAAATGGACTATCTCGATTTTGAGACCGCGGTTAAAAGGTGTTACCACAAAGTTTCTCCGAGAAATCCAGACTTTATCGCAGCCGTTCTAGATTGCTTACGCTCGCCAGCTAAAGTGCATTTGGAGTCTGTTCAAATTAATTCTACCGATGAGATCCTTGAGATTCTCGGTGGTAAATACCGTAAAAGATACCGTCAGGCCTATTTCGAGAAGAAAATTAATGACTCGACTTTGAAGAAATATGAGGAGGTCGATGATTTTACCTTTCACTTGATGAAAATTGTAAAGAATGCCGGAAACGCTCTTAAGCTTCTCTATCCTAACCACCACCAGGTATTGACACAATTAATTGAAGAATTAGCTGTAAAGAGGCTCATGAAGCTAGCCCCATCTGAATATCGAGTAGAATTGAAGAGAGCTAATGTAACGAAGCTTCGCAAAGCATTGGATGTGATCAAACCTTTGGTGGAGGAGGACAGAGGACCTGATGTACCTGGCAGAAGTAACAGTTCCTATTATAAAGAACGTCGACCTGACCATTCTGAGGATCATCCAAGAGACGACCGAGATAGACATTATAGTAGTCGAGACAATTACAGCCGAGGACAACCGAGTGACCGTAACCGGTGGCCTTCGCGAGATCGCTCAGTACGTTTCGAAGACAGAGACTCATCAGGTGAACGCGAGCGCTATATATACGACGGTCCAAATCAACGATTTTCGCGATCGGACTCGAAAAACTATTATCGTCGCGATAATGACCGAGATTCACGTGAAGCAGACAGATATTCGGCCGTGCCCTCGTCGAAGGACGAAAGGCGTAGTGAAGACGAATGTTGTCGCTGCGCGCGTTGCCCGTATAACCAAAGTCGGGAGACCGGAAAATTTTCTCATCCAGAAGACCGACAATCTGGACGAGACAGAAATAACGAAAGGCAACGTAAAGCCGACAGTAAGGCGTCTTCACGGGAAGACTCTCGCGATCGTCACCGATCCCGACGGGATGGTACCCCAGATAGACGAAACAACTCACGACGCGAGTCTTTAAACGGGCAGGGCGCTCGCTCACCGAAAGCGGGAGCGAGCGAAACCACCGAACAACAGACTGTATCTGTAATAGAGATATTGCGCCGGTTGTAGACTCGAAAAGAACGGACTATCGGAAAGGTATGTGTCCGGTCATACCAATTAAACATCGCGATTTTCATAACTATCAGACGAATTTACTCATTGATACCGGGGGGGAAGCTAGCCTAATTTTCATCGATGTACTGCACCCAGAGGCTAGAATTAACCCAAATGAAAAGATCTTTCTCGTGGGAGTAGGTTCGAAAATAACGGAAACGTTAGGTACGTTCACAATCAAATTGCGTGGCATTTTCATAAAATTCCACGTAACCCCCGTGCCACCTGGCGGTTATCCAGGAATAATCGGCCGAGATTTCCTGTACCGAAATGGCTGTATAATCTCATACGATATGCAGACCCTCTCTTTCCACGGATCTCCCTGTCGACCAATTCCTTTTACAATGCAATTCCCGAAGTATCTGAAGGAAACTGCAATGGCCGCCGTATTTAGCGAAGAAGATGGGCCTATCGTTCTAATCGAAGCCCCCGCATTGCGAGGGGGCTCAGGGTTATTTCTGCTTGATACAGGTGCTGCCGTAACTATAGTCTACGAAGACGATATTGATAAAGAATTCACCCCCTGTCAGCTGCATGTACTTGTCGGCGTGTCAATGGACAGCGTGCCGATCGTGGGGACAATCTCGATTGATGTAAACGGAACACCGACGTAGTTCAACGTTGTCAAGGGCTCCCATAAAACATATTGTGGCGTCATCGGCAACGACTACTACATGCCGTCGAGGGCAGAACTCGATCTACATCGACAGTCACTATTACGATCGATGCCCACCGAGCCCATCCTATTCCATCAAGAACTGAAGGTGAATGAGCTCATAAACTTACCGCCCAATTCTGAAATGGAAGTTCCGGTGCAAGCTACTAAGCCCATCGATCGGAAGAGCTATCTGCCAACAACCGAATTAAAGCGTGGAGTCACACTCAAAGCACAAGAACTGGAGCCGAGAGAAGGTGACGTGTTTTGGGCTTGGATATGCAATGAAAATGATGAGCCAGTGAGCATCGTAGTGCCTGCGCAAGAACTGCAACCTCTGGCAGAGATAATGAGCATCACAGAACTCGAGGGACTCGAAGTATACAAGGACCCTTTTGGTGTGAACCAGACCTCGACATAGAGATTGAAGCACAGCCGACAGCCACTGGAAAAGTGCGAGAACAACTAATTCGCGATCGACTACGGCCTGGGAATGACGAAGGGACTGAACAGTATATCCGGGAATCTCTGCAGGATTACTATGACATAATAACGGTCCCTGGCGAACAACCCGGCCAAATTGCGGAAGTCGCGTGCACGATTAGGACTGCTGACGATAAGCCAGTTTACATCAAGCAGTATCGCGTGCCTGAAAAGCTCAGGGATGAGTTAGCATCTCATGTCGAGAGCCTGCTGAAACAAGGCAAAATCGGACCTTCCAAATCTCCTTATAACTCGCCCGTTGTCTTGGTCCCGAAGAAGCCCGATTCAAAAGGGAATAAGCGGTGGAGAATGGTAGTGGACTACAGGTGCCTCAACAAGAAGACCATCGGAGACAAGTACCCATTGCCTAGAATCAGATCAATCCTTGACAAATCCCAACGGTCGAAAGTCTTCAGCACCCTGGACCTAGCAAGTGGGTTTCACCAGAACAAGATGGATCCACGTGACAGAGAGAAGACTGCTTTCTCCACCTCTCAAGAGCACTTTGAGTACCTGTATATGCCGTTTGGACTGAAGAATGCACCGGCAATTTTCCAACGCGCCATGGACAGAGTGTTGAAGGGGCTGATTGGACACGGAGTTGAGGTGTATCTGGATGATATCATCATACACTCCAAGACCAAGGCTCGCCATCAGAAGCTCCTGAGAGCAGTGTTCCAGCGACTGAAGGAGCACGGAGCATCTCTACAGTTGGAAAAATGTCAACTTTTCCGACGCGAGGTCACCTACCTCGGATTCATCATCAACGAACGGAGCGTTCGCCCAGATCCTGTCAAGGTATATGCCATCGCAGCCTTCAACACTCCGAAAAATCAGTCCGAGCTGAGAAGCTTCCTCGGCATGTGTAATTATTTCCAATGCTTCAAGGAATAGTATTCGCCTAGAATCAGCCCATTACATGCCTTACTCAAAAAGGACGTGGAGTGGAACTGGGAGCCAAAACAAGATCTGGCCTTCAACGAGATAAAAATCTTCCTCACAAATGAACTTTGCCTTTTACACGCCGATTTCGAGAAAACGTTCTTCGTCACAGTGAACTCATCACCATGCGGAGTAGGCGCCGTGCTGACCCAGCTGGATGACGACGGAGTAGAAGGACCCGTGGCNCGACATAGAGATTGAAGCACAGCCGACAGCCACTGGAAAAGTGCGAGAACAACTAATTCGCGATCGACTACGGCCTGGGAATGACGAAGGGACTGAACAGTATATCCGGGAATCTCTGCAGGATTACTATGACATAATAACGGTCCCTGGCGAACAACCCGGCCAAATTGCGGAAGTCGCGTGCACGATTAGGACTGCTGACGATAAGCCAGTTTACATCAAGCAGTATCGCGTGCCTGAAAAGCTCAGGGATGAGTTAGCATCTCATGTCGAGAGCCTGCTGAAACAAGGCAAAATCGGACCTTCCAAATCTCCTTACAACTCGCCCGTTGTCTTGGTCCCGAAGAAGCCCGACTCAAAAGGGAATAAGCGGTGGAGAATGGTAGTGGACTACAGGTGCCTCAACAAGAAGACCATCGGAGACAAGTACCCATTGCCTAGAATCAGATCAATCCTTGACAAATCCCAACGGTCGAAAGTCTTCAGCACCCTGGACCTAGCAAGTGGGTTTCACCAGAACAAGATGGATCCACGTGACAGAGAGAAGACTGCTTTCTCCACCTCTCAAGAGCACTTTGAGTACCTGTATATGCCGTTTGGACTGAAGAATGCACCGGCAATTTTCCAACGCGCCATGGACAGAGTGTTGAAGGGGCTGATTGGACACGGAGTTGAGGTGTATCTGGATGATATCATCATACACTCCAAGACCAAGGCTCGCCATTAGAAGCTCCTGAGAGCAGTGTTCCAGCGACTGAAGGAGCACGGAGCATCTCTACAGTTGGAAAAATGTCAACTTTTCCGACGCGAGGTCACCTACCTCGGATTCATCATCAACGAACGGAGCGTTCGCCCAGATCCTGTCAAGGTATATGCCATCGCAGCCTTCAACACTCCGAAAAATCAGTCCGAGCTGAGAAGCTTCCTCGGCATGTGTAATTATTTCCAATGCTTCAAGGAATAGTATTCGCCTAGAATCAGCCCATTACATGCCTTACTCAAAAAGGACGTGGAGTGGAACTGGGAGCCAAAACAAGATCTGGCCTTCAACGAGATAAAAATCTTCCTCACAAATGAACTTTGCCTTTTACACGCCGATTTCGAGAAAACGTTCTTCGTCACAGTGAACTCATCACCATGCGGAGTAGGCGCCGTGCTGACCCAGCTGGATGACGACGGAGTAGAAGGACCCGTGGCGTATGCCTCCAGGACCCTAGAAGACAGAGAAACTCGGTGGACTGTCGAAGAACGGGAGTGTCTGGCGGTAGTATTCGCTCTGAACCACTTCCGTCCGTATCTGTACGGGGCCCAATTCGAGGTTTTCACGGAGAGCTCCGCAGCTNATATGCCTCCAGGACCCTTGAAGACAGAGAAACTCGGTGGACTGTCGAAGAACGGGAGTGTCTGGCGGTAGTATTCGCTCTGAACCACTTCCGTCCGTATCTGTACGGGGCCCAATTCGAGGTTTTCACGGAGAGCTCCGCAGCTGTCTGGCTCCAAGATTGCACAGACTACACTACGCGGAAGGCTCATTTGAAAACGAAGATTTCGGAGTACGATTACATAGTACATCATCAAACTGGCAAAACGAAGCAAGTCTCTTCCGCATTGGCGTACAATCCAGTTGATCCGCCCACAACGGATGCTGAAGCTAAGTACACGATACTGCCATATAATCGAGCTAGGTTACCCACGAGACCAAGATCTAAAACCATCGCAGACCCCACTGGGGATGATCAACCAGTTCGTCGACCCGTGGGTAGACCCAGGAAGCTTCCACTCGAAGGAACATCGTCAACTAAACCGCCGGCTACGCGAACAGTCGGTAGGCCGAGGAAGGATTCGTCAGAAGAATCTCAGCCCTCGACTTCAAGGCAGCGAAATCACTGGGAAATACGAGTACAATAGCGAGCCGACTGAGATCAAGAACCATAACCGAGCCACGGGATGATAATCCAACTGNTGAAGAATCTCAGCCCTCGACTTCAAGGCAGCGACCTACAACAACAAATTCTCGTGTGCAATCCAATAATCCGAAGGGATTGCAACCCACATCATCACTGGGAAATACGAGTACAATAGCGAGCCGACTGAGATTAAGAACCATAACCGAGCCACGGGATGACAATCCGACTGTCGTAACGCCAGATGTCATGGACGAATCAGAAGAAGACACCGCAGATCTACTTGAAGAACTGACGCCAGATCTTATTTCAAATCGGCAACCACGCGAAATACCAGAGATTCCACCACCGCCTGAGTACAACAATACTGAAGATGACGTATTCGATGAAATCCCGCCACCTGGAAACGAGGCGATTATCGAAGTCCGGAAAAGCCCGAGAGATGACTCCGATCCTGGAGAACTAGAAGTAGAGGAGCCTCCTCTCAGACTGCCGCATGAAAGAGCCCCTGTAACCCCTCCAGGGAATGAAGATCCCGACGGAACCTTAAAATCGAGCTCCTTCAAACCGTCACCAAGTTTTATCGCGGCGATGCAAAGATCATTCCGCCTATTGGACATGAAGGATCGCGAGAGAGAGATTGAGACCCCGGCTGATGATGAAGAGTCAGAGGTTGAGGAAACCGCCCACGAGGAACAGCCGTCCATCGGAAGCCGTGCGAANATTGAAGAACTAGAAGTAGAGGAGCCTCCTCTCAGACTGCCGCATGAAAGAGCCCCTGTATCCCCTCCAGGGAATGAAGATCCCGACGGGACCTTAAAATCGAGCTCCTTCAAACCGTCACCAAGTTTTATCGAGGCGATGCAAAGGTCATTCCGCCTATTGGACATGAAGGATCGCGAGAGAGAAATTGAGACCCCAGCTGATGATGAAGAGTCAGAGGTTGAGGAAACCGCCCACGAGGAACAGCCGTCCATCGGAAGCCGTGCGAAATTAAGAGAGAAACGGATTGAGCAACTCCTGGAGAACGTAATAGAGATGCAGCGCAGCTTGCAGCAGAACNCGGAAAAGCCCGAGAGATGACTCCGATATTGAAGAACTAGAAGTAGAGGAGCCTCCTCTCAGACTGCCGCATGAAAGAGCCCCTGTAACCCCTCCAGGGAATGAAGATCCCGACGGAACCTTAAAATCGAGCTCCTTCAAACCGTCACCAAGTTTTATCGCGGCGATGCAAAGATCATTCCGCCTATTGGACATGAAGGATCGCGAGAGAGAGATTGAGACCCCGGCTGATGATGAAGAGTCAGAGGTTGAGGAAACCGCCCACGAGGAACAGCCGTCCATCGGAAGCCGTGCGAAATTAAGAGAGAAACGGATCGAGCAACTCCTGGAGAACGTAATAGAGATGCAGCGCAGCTTGCAGCAGAACTTGACTGGGATGTCTAGACTCGAAACGGCGTAATCCGCTGAGAGTCATATGGAAGTTTCCGATGAGCAGGAACAAGAACCACTTCACCCGGACTCTCGATCCTCATCAATAATCGAAGTCGAGCGGAAATCACAAGAACCGACCACTCCAGAGTCTCAACAGAGAAGGCCGACATTGCCATCTCACCCCGGACTCTCAAGCGGGCAAAATAGGATATCATTAATGCCGACGCCGAAACCGGGAACAATCCCCGTGGCGGAGTCAAGCCCCATGATAAGTGCCGGATCGTCTACATCTAAGCAACATCAGAAGATGAAGAAGTGGCGATTTTCGCTGCCGTCTGGCCGTGACGAGAAAGTCATAGACCCTGGTGTGTCGGGTACTGGGGGGAGTCCCGCGTCTCCATCGGCAAGTGGACGAAGCAGCGGCCCCTCTGAGGGGGGGGGTGTCTGCTTAGAGCCTCTTTTGAACATGGAGGAGCCCGACGAGTGTGAACCGGAATTAGAGGAAAGCGATAAACCCGAAGTGGGAACCATGACACAAATCGAAACGAATGACGGAATCATTTTCCAGCGAGATAACCTAGTTCATTTCTTAGCCGCTGACTGCGAAATAAATAGCTCAATCGCGAAACTATTGCAAGCGGTCGGTTATATCGATACCCGCGAACTCCGCCGTTATAACCCTACCATCGGGGAGGTATTAGTTGCCACCGCGGAAAAATATAAAACGTTCACGGTCATAGTCAAAACCCACCATACCCAGAAACCGTACATTCAAGACATATTGTTAGGGTTAACGCGCCTCCGCGAAGCGATTGACCACTATCGAATAACTTCTTTCCGGATTTCTACGGTCGGCGATGAGCTTGGAAATTTGGACGTTAGGCCCCTACTCGAAGAAATCTTCGAATCGTTTCCGGTGCGAATGGTCCTATGTCAAGGAAAGGTCAAATGATCAAGCGAGGAACTACGCCCCGAAATAATTCACGAGGCCCATAACAGCTTAGTAGGGGGACACAAGGGCGTGATTAAGACGTGTCGTCGGACCAGAGAGCGATTTTATTGGCCGGGTATCGTGCAGCAGGTAACTGAGTACATCCGACGTTGCATTACTTGCAGGCAGAAGAAGTCTTCGAGTCTCAAAACGTGTCAGCCGATGGTAATAACTAATACGCCACTCGAACCATTCGAAAGAGTTGCAGTCGACACCGTCGGTCCGATAAGACCAACGTCACGAGGTAACATACAGGTACTTACGATACAAGACGCGTTGACAAAGTATTGTAGCGCCGTCGCGCTGCCAGATATACGTACCGAAACGCTCTCAACAGCATTGGCTAATAACTTACACGCAGTGTACGGTGCTCCTGAACTGCTCCTGTCCGATCGAGGAACGAGTTTCACCAGTAAATTCTTCGCGCAGATCAATGAAATTTTCAGGGTGAATCAGGTTACCACTTCGGGATATAGGCCGCAAACGAACGGATCGCTGGAACGCAGCCATCAAGTGCTTATGGATTACGTACGAACCGTAATGGAAGACATAGACGATTGGGATTTATTACTGCCATTTGCTATGTTTTCTTACAACACATCCGTGTACTCGGGAACTGGTTTCACCCCGTACGAACTCGTATTTGGTCGTAAAGCCCGTGCGCCAACGGCGTTCCCAGACGAACGAGACCTACAGACCTACCATGATTATATCGTTGATTTAGTAACGCGATTAGATAAAATCCAAATCGTGGCAGCTGATAACTTGAACGCAGCTAAACTAAAATCAAAAAAATATTACGACCGAGATGCGCGTCCAGTCAATTTTCGGGTCGGTCAGTTCGTCGATATTATCAATGAACCCAAAAGGGGCAAGCTAGACGACTATTACAAAACATCCTATGAGATAGTTGGTATTTCCGGACACGGAAATTTGATTCTCGAGGATGCAGAAGGAGAGCGATTCAGAAGGCATCCTAACAAAGCGAGGTTAGTCCCGGATTAAGGAGTTATTCTGGTTGATGAAAAAAACTGATACCAGGATAGCCCCTAGAACTCACCCCTTTTGCCTAAATCCCAATTGTTGCATTGTATCCAGGGGAAGTCATGCTTAGAATCACACGGCGAGAAATCAGGTTACTGGGAGCGATCTGGCTGTGTGCATTGGTGGCCTGGAGTGAATACCGCCAAACAGATACTCCACCCAAAGACAAGGTACTTCCAGAGCAACTCAGGAATCTACTATGAACCAATACAGGATGTCCAATTGGTGCATAAGGAATGGCAAATCATTACCAGTATTGATCTGCTCAGCTTCCATCGACAGATTGACCGAGTCACTAGCCCACATCATAATATGTTGTTGGAAAAATGCCTGACACTACTGCGCGAAGGAGAATGCAAGGAGATCCTGAAGCTCGACTCTATCGAAACTCTCAAACTACAGATTATTCAATTGAATCGCCATCTGAACGATCTCTTCGATGCCCCAGAAACCAAGCCGATCGGCCTGCGAGGACGACGTGTACCGCCGTTTGCTTTCGTTGGTAGCATACATCGCAGCTTATTCGGATTAATGGACTACAGCGACTATCAGCACATAACTAAAGAGATAGACAGACTATACCAGTCACAGAGAGAAATCACCAGCATTGTGAACAATTCAACTCACATTCTCAAGTCCAAAATTAAAGATATCAGCCACTACATAAATCAAACGAACTACAATATTCTGGCCTTGAAAACAACCGCACAAGAAATACTGAACAGAATCAACCACGACGACCACAGTATACGGGTCATCGAATACACGCTGAGGCTATCCCGAGCAGGCATAGAAGTAGAGTCAGCACTCAGGAAGATGTTGGAGATCACCGAGAGAATAGTGGAGGCAATTGAAAACGCTAGGTATGGTCGTATTTCCCATACACTGTTGTCACCCGAACAACTCCACGACGTAGCAGCAAGGATTAAAGCAGTCCATCCAGAATTGGAGTTCCCCATCCCAACAGACGTTACCGACTAAGCAGCATTGTCCAAAGTCAGTACGATTAAGGTAGCTCATGCACGAGAAAACTGTTGGCAATCATCACCTTGCCACTACTTGGCAGAGAAATGTATCAGCTTTACCGTCTGCACCCGTCCAAGAGACCGCAGGTCGTAGGGAATCGACCCCTATCAGCGCACATCGCCCCGGAGAAGCCATTCTTGATCGTTGCTGAAGATCGACGCTACTACGCCCTCTTAGACCCACGAGATTTAGATCTCTGTGCCCCACTTGGAATAAGGATTGCCTGCGCGCAACGATTCGCCATTCGCAGTTCAATCTTGAGTCCCGCTTGTGATGTGAAGCTGCTCTTGGAACCATCTGCAGGAATATTCCATAGCTGTAACATCAAAATCTCTTAATCACGTGGGATCGAGTGGAAGGTGTTGGAATCCGGAACGCAGTGGCTTTATACAACAGATGAGCCCGAACGAGGAGAAATAATTTGCTCACAACGACTCGTTGGAACTATCAACATAACCGAGACAGGTCTCATTAGCCTTGGTCCAGACTGTAAACTACAAACCGCCAGTGATCAAATATCCTACGTAGGAGTTCTGCAGACCTCTGAGGCAGAGATTCATTTGCCACCCCTGAATTTGAACTCAGAACCATTAAATAAACTGAAGTCCATCCGCATCAAACCAGCCTTAAACTGGAAGGACCATATCGCAAGCGAGCTTCAACTGGATTAGGCTCAAAGGAGACTCGAAGCTATAAGCCAACAACACCAAGAAGCCTATCATCATCGCCTACTGACGTACGGTTCGATCGGAGGACTAGGTCTACTGAGTTTGAGTGGAATCGCTTATCTCCTACTCAGATGGAAGGGTGCCTGGTTCTTGCTACAGTGCATCTGTAAGAATCGAAAGGGTTCGACGGGGAAAAGACGCGAAATCTTCACCGAAAAGGCGAGGACTAGAAGCAACTCATTGCCCGCCCTACATTCCTCGCACCAAGCGGAACACATTGAAGTATTGATACACCATGACAACCCCAACGAAGATCCGCACGGAAGAGACGCCCGAGGCGAAAGGAAGCCACCAATGACCAGTCGTTCACGACCAGTAACCCTCATCGAATAATGTCAGCTACCTCTATAAATAATCACATGAGAAACAATTCCCGATTGTATTACTCTAAGTTGAATATAACGGATTTTGATATTGGACGATGGAACTCTCGCGCGCGAAGACCGAAAATCGGTGATATTCCGCCCTTCACGGGGGGGATGTTATATACAAAATCTCTAAAATTTAAAATCTCTTCTATTGAATTTTATTTAATGTTCGCTAGACGTATCGAGTTGCCGCGTCTCTCGGACGTCCGCGCGCTGACCTCGAGCGTCAGCAACTTTCGGCGCACGTGACGACTCCGAGCGTCAGCGGAGACTCCAAGGGCACGGTGACTAATCTATACTCGCCATATCATATTTAATAATAATTTCGATCCGCGACAATTACGCTCAACTTCGTAGGCGCGCAAGTTAGAGCATATCATACACGCGTGTGTCACTGGTTGGACCCTTTTGCAAATTCTACCATTAGTTATTAGATTAAAATCAAGTTAACTGAAATCGAAGCTAACCTTTTATATTACGTGAACCAATACTTAGTGGAATTTAGTGAACTTTATCAACTTATTTGACTTAATATCTCCGAAATAATAAAATTAATCAAAACTGAGTGACTATCCAACTAATTAGGATTCGCCGCCTCCCGTCTATCCGAATATTACCGAAGGACGTTTTCGCCGACTATACCAGTTTTGTAAAGTACTAAGATAAGNTTACGTGAACCAATACTTAGTGGAATTTAGTGAACTTTATCAACTTATTTGACTTAATATCTCCGAAATAATAAAATTAATCAAAACTGAGTGACTATCCAACTAATTAGGATTCGCCGCCTCCCGTCTATCCGAATATTACCGAAGGACGTTTTCGCCGACTATACCAGTTTTGTAAAGTACTAAGATAAGGGTGAGCCTAATTATTTCCACATTAGATTTTCCGGGACAAATCTTCGGCCTCTCTCAATTTCATTGTTCGAATCGAGTCAATCAATTTTATATGCGCTAATCGTCCAGTATCGAATTCCAGAATATTGCGAATTGTGTCAATTAGTTAAATAAATTACTAGTTTAATTTGTTTTGATTTAAAGTATAATTTTCCGAGATCTTATATTTCTCAATTTAACAAAAGTGCTTTATTCATGGGGCCATTAAAGTTTTACCGGGAACTCACTTCGGTTTATAAATTATTTCATTTGCCCCTCAATAATCTCCTTCGTACCTCTAACTATTTACATATCCAACGACACGATTCAGTGAGAAGTGCGTAGCACTGAAGGTAAGGGTCCATAGGGATTAGACTCTCAAGCAAAGACCATGTAAGTCGTGTGAGAATAGTCCAAAATTTTATTAGTTGTGAAAATTATCGGACCTCCGTCCGATTTACAACAATATTCTCTACATTCAAGAAGAAGTTCACCCCCAAAATAAAAAATGTGACGTTCGAGGGGTGGTTCTTTTGAATTTTGATATCTAAAAATCAACAGAAAAATCCTCAATAAAAATATTTGTTGTATTCACTCATATCGAATGAATTTTATATAAAGGCTTAAATAAAGGCTCTGGTGGATAAAAATGACGTTATTTACTTAGACAATGAAGACAATGACTGTTCCTCATTCATTTATTCTTTACAGAAGATTCATTTTCAAGATGATTCATCATTTTTATATTGTGAAATTATTTAAAATTTTTAATATAATGAATCTATTTTCGATTATTTGCTCGAGATTTACGCGAGAATTTTTGGAATGAATTTTAATGGCATTTTGACTGTTGAATAGTTGAGAATGTTCGCTCATGTTATAGGATATAATTACGCTACGTTGTTTAATTCAATATGCAACATAGAAACTTTCAGATAATTGTAGAGCTTTATGGGAAATTCGGAAATATTCTGGAGAAATCTCGAATATTCCCGAGTTTTTGAGAATATTCTCAGGCTTCCGGCCAGATTTAAAAAAAATCCTGCAGTTTTCTGAAAGGAGTGCAAAGAACTTTTCCGATTATCTGGAGAATTCGAGGTAATTTTTGGGTTTTCTAAATAATTCCAGAGAATGATACAATTTTCTTTCGACATTCCACCAAAGTTTCGGAAGTTATGAAAAAATTGGTTCAAATTCGCCGGTTTTTCAGAAAACTCACAAGTTTTGTAATAGAAAATCGAAATAGTGCTCCGATTTTCTGCAAGATGCGGGAAACTCTGCGTTTTTTTTATAAAATCCGGAAAACTCTTCAGTTTTATAGACAGTATCCGGCGCGTATCTGGGAGACCCGGGTTCGATTCCCGGCTGGGTGAAGCGGAAAGTTTTTCTCTCTAAATTCTGATTCTCTTAGAATTGAACAAAAAGAAAAAATTCTAAGAGAATTAGAATTTTGAGGGAAAAAAATTCCGCTTCACTCACACGGGAATCGAATCCGGGTCTCCCAGACACGCGCCGGGTACTCTTAACGACTAAGCTACCGGGAACCACAGAAATTCACTCTCAAATTCACCTCAAACACCGCCTAACCTCCTTTAGGCATTAAAGAATTCTAAGAGAATTAGAATTTAGAGAGAAAAAATTTCCGCTTCACCCAGCCGGGAATCGAACCCGGGTCTCCCAGATACGCGCCGGGCACTCTTACCGACTAAGCTACCGGGAACCACAGAAATTCACTCTCAAATTCACCTCAAACACCGCCTAACCTCCTTTAGGCATTAAAGAATTCTAAGAGAATTAGAATTTAGAGAGAAAAAATTTCCGCTTCACCCAGCCGGGAATCGAACCCGGGTCTCCCAGATACGCGCCGGGCACTCTTACCGACTAAGCTACCGGGAACCACAGAAATTCACTCTCAAATTCACCTCATACACCGCCTAACCTCCTTTAGGCATTAAAGAATCTTAAGAAAATTAAAATTTAGAGATAAAAAATTTCCGCTTCACCCAGCCGGGAATATATCGAGATACGCGGTAGCGTATCGGCCAAGTAACCATTTCGAGTCTCATTCCTTTCATTCAAATTCAATTCAAAAATTCAAATCAATTCAAAACAGGCCGACTGCTACCGCGTATCTATACACGAAGCAACTACCCCCTCCACTACCTCTTGATGCATTTTATTTCATAACATTAAAATCCGACATATTACGTGGAAACTGACCATAGTTTCATAATATAAATTGCATATGCGCTTCCCATTTATGCCTTCACTTTTTTTTTAATAAATATTTATAAAGATACGTGCATCACACGGCGTTGTATTATTATTTTCCAGACTGAGATTATCGTAGCGTTAGTTTTTTGTTTAGGAGTTGGCAGTAACTGACAATATCTTTCGAGTTGTCGATGTAAGTTGGCCAACTTGTCTCCATCGAATGCGGCCTCAGACTACAGGCTATAAGCAATAATTCAACGCACAATAAAGAGGCACACGCAATAGCTACATAACCTGTGCTGCAGCGAAATATTTGAGACGTCAAATAGTGATAATTATTTATTGTACTGTTTATTTTTATTTTACTGTGTTCCGGGGCCTTCTGAAAAGCATCAGCCCGATGCGCATGCGTGTATATAGTGAAAAGTGAGGTGAGAAAAAAAAAGTATTCTCTTTCTTTATCGTCCAACATGTCGGGATTGAATATCAACCATCAAATGGATCTTGACTATGACGATGATTTCGTAAGTAATTATCTTTTAAATCTGTTTAATTGCATGTGATAACAAGTATTTCGAGTCACGAGTTTTGATTTTTTATACGGTGTCTTTCTATATTTGTTATTGTCCGTCCATTAGCGAGATTCTTGATCCACGTGACATTTTGAGGTTACGGAGAATGAGAAAAATAGTATTTTGGGTTGGTGGGTGGCAATTTTTATCACTATGAAGGAAATAACTCCCTCCATCCGTTCAAAAGAAATCAAGAACTTCTTGAATGATTACTCAATATGATGGATATATATTCATTAAAATTTTTTTCGTAGATTGAATTGGCTCAACGCCCAGAGGCACCATCACCCCCTCTCCCTGAAGGACAACGACCACAAGCAGCAGCAGCACCACCACCACCATCACAAGCAGCAGTAGCAGCAGCACCACCACCACCACAAGCAGCAACAGCACCACCACCACCACCACCACAAGTAGCAGCACCACCACCACTACCACCACCACTACCACAAGTAGCACCACCACCACCACTACCACAAGTGGCACCACCACCACCACAAGTAACAGCAGCAGCACCACTACCGCCTAAGAGGCAGCAGCCAGAGCGTCAGCCTTTACAGCAGCAGCCACCGCTTGGAGGGCAGCAGCCGGATCCCCATTTCCAGCAGCGACACCTACAGTTACAGCCTCAAGGCCCACTTCAAGCGAATGAACTTCCTAGGCTCATCCATTTGTTGGAGAGGCTGGTAGATCAAAATGATCATGGAGAAAATCAGCGAGGCAATCGAAGAGGTAGAAGAGTGAACCAGAGACGTGGAGGAGGGAATCATGAAGGAATGGTGGGGAATCAGAGAGGTAGGGGAGTGAATGCCGGTGGACGAGGAGGGGATGACGGTCGTCGAGGAGGGTATCTAGGACGTGCAGACGTGAATGTGAGAGGAAGGGGAGGGAATGGAGGAGGTGGGGGATGGAATCAAGGTGGTGGCAATCGGAGAGGCAGACGAGATGATGGGAGAGGAAGAGCTGGACAATATCCCGAACGTTCAATGCTAAGTAAATTCATTTGGAATTTTTTGAATGCACCTGTGGTTTATTTTTTCACAACTCTCGCCATTTATTTTCTGCTGACTTTCGCCATTTTAACAATTCTTGGATGGATTTCCTTCTAGATATTGGAGAAGTAAATATCTTCAGATGAAGAACAATCCACCTCGGAAAGGGGGCGGTGTTGGTCCAACCTTCCATTATTATGTGAACAATAACTGATATTAGACTCCCGTTATTTCTTCGAAAAAATTCATGAATTTTCATAATCATTTCATGGGATGAAATGAAAAATACAGCACTGAGATGAAAAATACATTCAACTCAATGAAATTTCTCTCGAGCAATGGATGATTCAATTCTAAATGTTCTTCCAAAACCAGACGAGTGGTTAAATGACGAATTCATCAATGGATTTGAAAATTTATGAACCTTGCCGAGTTTTTACTTGCCCCCCGGCACCGTTTCTCCTCTGTTCCGTTTTATCATTCAATGGTGTAAGTCTTCATATCTATCATCATTAATTCATCAAATTGAGAAGAATAAATTCCAAATTCCTTTCCTTTTTCAGAAACTTCCGAGGACTTTTTTGACGGAGGAAAACACTTAAAATATTTATCTTCGTTTAAAGTTGTTTCAAAAAAATGTTTTCTACTGCCGAATACTATGATTATGAGAATGTTCGAAAAATTGAGTTTTTATTATGAAAATAGGTACAATTTTGAAGGAAATGTAACTATTGTAACAAAAATGTCATTTTTCATTATTCGTCGCTGAGGACTCGGAAATGTTTTGTTTAGGAAATTATTGTGTTCTACTTGCAGTGTCATTACTTATTGTTTGATTGTTCATTTGAAAAACCTATCTTTACTGATGATTAGTATCATAATTATTTTAAGATGTTTCAGAGACTTAATTTTTAGGATGAAATGAGGTAAATTTTCGTAACAAAAATTGAAAAGTGAATTCTCATCAAAATATGGTTCAAAAATAGTTCTGTATTGATAATCACAATTATAATATATTTATAATTATAAAAAGCTCATTCCAAAAATAAGACTTTTCATAATTTTTTCAAGACGACTAAATAATTTTTATTAAAAACAGTATTCTACTAACAATGTTAGTTATTGTTCAAAGGTATACGCTCGAAAAAAATAGTTTGTTTCTGATAATTATCATATAATTATATGGGAATAGTTATTATTTGAATGTTCGTTTGAAAAATGTCCTTCACTGATGATAAGTATCATAATTATTTTAAGATGTTTCAGAGACTTAATTTTTAGGACGAAATGAGGTAAATTTTCGTAATAAAAAGTGAATTCTCATCAAAGAATGGTTCAAAAATAGTTCTGTATTGTTGATCGTCATAATTATATAATTATTACAATAGGCGTAGGGAGTTCATCACAAAGATGTCACTTTTCATAATTCTTTCAAGACGACTTAATAATTTTTATTCGAAATAGTATTTTACTAATAATGTTCTTTATAGTTCAAAGGTATACGCTCGGAAACAATAGTTTGTTTTTGATGATCATCATATTATTATTACAGAATAGTTATTGTTTGAATGTTTGTTTGAAAAACGTTTTTTAAAATTATTTTTTCTCTCCGAATCCCAATCATTGGAATCGTCGCATTTAACGTTTTTCTATAGGACCTACCGGGTTTTCCAGTGATCATTTTTTGATAATTTTTTATTGTGCTCCGTTGCCCGGAGCAACGAAGAATTTTCTGCGAACGATTCTCTTGATTGAAATTTTGAGAGAAAAAATTTTCTCCCGAATACCACTTGAGCTTCAAAATTATTTGGGTATTTCCTTTAAGGTTCCCTGCATACAAACGAAGTCGTTAAGTTTTTCAGGAAAAATCACTCGTGGTTCCCACTCGTGATTTTTTAGCCTGAAAAACTTTACTCCTTCATTTGTTTGCAACGAACCTATCGGAAAATACCCAATAATTTTGAAGCTCTTGTGGTATTAGAAGTGATAATAAGTATCATAATTATTTTGAGTTGTTTTAGAGACATAATTTTCAGGACGGAATGAGATGAGTTCTCGTAACACAAAAAAGTGAATTCTCATTATAGTTCAAAGTATTGTTTGAAAATAGTTTTGGATTTATAATCATCATAATCGTAATTATTAAAATAGGCGTGAGAAGTTTATTAAAAAAATGTGAGTTTTCATAATTCTTTCAAGACGACTGAATATTTTTTATTAAAAATAATATTCTACTAATAATGTTAGTCATTGTTCAAAGGTATATGCTCATAAAACTGTTCATTTTTTATAAGTGTCATATAATTATTTAAGATGTTCTAAAAAAAATAATTTTCATGATGAAATGGACTGAGCTTTTGTAACAAAACAACTATGTGATTCTTCATCTAATATTGTTTAGAGAAAGTTCTGTATTAATAAGTATTATAATCATAATTATCAGAATGGTCGAAGGAAGTTGAAAATAAAAATATAAAAATATGAAAATAATAAAAAATATAAAATCTCATAGTTCTTTCGTGACGAATAAGAAGCATTTTTCCACCGAGAATAAAAGAATGAAAAATTTTTCACGGGTTTTCAAGTTTTACAACAAATTATTGATCGAATTGACGCGAAAAAAAATATACCGTTTTTGCATTTTATCATTATTTCATGACTCACGAAGTTTCATGAGCATTCAATAATTTTCCTGCGCTATTTCTAAACTTTCAAAAATTTATAAAACTTGAATAAAAAAAAGGAAACTCTCCCAAATTTCCATACTGATCCATATTAACAAAAATTATCATCATCGTATCCTGCCATTGAGGTTCGAAAATCGGTTCAGATGAGATCAGAGAATTTTTTGCATGGCGCCATTTTGAATGAGAGCGAAACAATTCTAGAGAATTTCTGTAAATCTAGGGAATTCCGTTTAGAAATTATTATATCGTACGCTAGATGGCGATGAACCAATATTGATTCCTCCAACGATTGGAGATACACACTATCAATAGAATAACAGCCGATGGCAGATTGCTTCCTGCCATCAACTCGTTTCTGCTGACAAAATTCTCGAATTATTCAACTCATAATTAATATTTTTGGTAGGTAGTGTTATAGTCGGCTGCGTGCAGTGAATTCACGTGATTTCTCCTAATTGCAGAGGATCTCATCAGACAGTGCACTCAAGAGGATTTTTCGCAGGCGTCTAACCTTCATTTCCGGTAATTCCTCTTCCTTTCTTTCTTATCAATTCTTCTAATTCCTTCCAATTTTCAATTTCCTTTTTCCCTCTTTTACCGCTCATTCATTCCCATTTCTCTAAATTTCTCATAATTCAAGCTTTTCTTCCTTTCTTCCCTTTTCTTTTTTCATTTTTTCCGGTCGTTATTAATTATCCATTTCTATTTTTTTGTACTCTAAAATAACATCATTTGAGTTAGATTCGTCATTTAATATTCTACATCCAGCTTCTCGAGAGCTGTTGGCTTTCCCTATCAGCTTGTCTGAGCTGTTTTCTGTGGCTATTCAGCTCCATTCTAGCTGTCCGTTTTTCAGCTCATCGAAGCTGTCATTGAATTGAAATTATTTAGTTTCGTTTCAAAGACTTGTCTCAAATATCCAGCTTTTCGAGAGCTATTATATCTGTTACTGTCAGCTTGTCTAAGCAGTTGCTTTGAATATTCAGCTTCGGAATCAGCTGTCTTTATTTCAGCTTTACACAAGTTGGTCTTTTCACTCATCTGATTGTCTAAAAGCTGTACTCTTCAGCTCGTCAAAGCTGCACTTTTCAGCTTGTTAAAGCTGTCCTTTTCAGCTCGTCAAAGCTGTTAATGCTATTGAGTTTTGTGAATTGCTAACTTATCATTGAATAAATAAATACCATAAACGAATAGAAAAAAGTCTATTTTTATTTCAACTCATCATGCCTTCATTCAATCGTCACAAAATATTAGGAAATGGCCAGAATGGTTGGTTATCCGATAATGAAATCGACTACTTCGCCCATTTATTACATGAAAAATTCGAATTCGAATTCCGTGATTCGTGGAAATATTTATTGCCAGAATGTATGGAACCAATAAATTCCAATGAAAGACACATACATCTACTACATAGTTTGATTGACGACTTAGCGAGCAGAGATGATGCTTGGAAAATGCGGGGTGGCCATTGGATCTGTACATGGTTTGACACTGAGTCTATCTATGTATATGATTCTTTAAATTCACGCAAACTTGAAGAATGTCATAAGAGATATTTACAAATGTTATATCCGTCATTTGCCATTGTTGACGGAAACGTCAAGTTTTGCACAGTCCAACAGCAACAAAATGCTTATGATTGTGGGGTTTTCGCAATAGCTTTCGCTATTTCAATTGCTTTCGAAGAGAATCCTGAACAAATCAGATATGATGTATCAAGGATACGTGAACATTTGTTGAATATATTTGATACTAGGCAAATTTCCAAGTTTCCAACTGTCACTTTTCCTCTGCAGTCAAGCAATGCTCCAAAATGAACACTATCAATCGCAAATAATCCAGTGATGAAAAAAAAGTTGCTTGTAGATGAAAATAAGGAAAATCGCATAATGAATGATTGGAACGTCTCTATCCATTTTACAATTTGCTATAGCCTTCGCTGTAACCGGATTATTCAGAGAAAAACCAGAGTATATCGAATACGATCGATCATTAATGCCTGAGCATTTACTGAATATGTTTCAAACTATGGAGATCAGCCCATTCCCGACTATTTCTAATCGCAACAAATCGAAATCCTCAACTTTACAAGCGATCCGATTGAAGGAACAAATTTCATGTCGGCAACACAGTTTTGTCGATAGAAAACATTCAAAAATCAATGAGCGTATTGGAAGTACAGCGGGAGGAGAGGACTATGGGGATATAAATATCAAAGGATGGAATGAAGAGGTCGAATTTTCATCTGATAGTCATTCCACTATGATGAGTCATCTGAAGACGTGGTGAAAGTTGGTACAATCAATGAGAGTAGTCCTTATAAATCTGAACATTTCAATGAGAATAAAAGGAAGACTGCTATTAGTAAGAGAAAAAGCAAAGTCATATTCGCAGAGGGATCGATGGAAACTTCGAAGGATGCGAGTAATTGTCCGAATAGAAAACCAACGCAGAAAATGGGAAAGCGCATCACCAAGGGAAAAAAAGAAAAAGTAACTCCTAAAATTCAGGAAATTAAACACGAAACTATTGCCACCAAATACCGTCCTGAAAAATACGTCGAGGAATTGACGAAGGTTATCAAGGCACCTAGTTTAGCAGAAAGTAATCTGGAAGCCCAGAAGATAGTCAAGTGGTGTATGGAACAATGAAAGTCTTATATAAAAGATTTAAATCGTTGGTTAGATACACTTTGTAAAAGTGCAGACCATCATCTCACTAAAGCGAATGGTAATAGAAAAGAAAATAAATCAACGAATCTCTGTGGATCTTCGAGACATACATCATCGACGGAATCCTTTTTTCATGAAATGATATATGCATTCAATACACCCAAAATATTTCGAATAGAGATGAATCTCAAGGGACAAGCGATTAATATATTGCCTTTAATCAAAGACAGAATGCATCGCACAAAATGGGTATGTGATGTATACTGTCAAGTGTTGCAGAATGAGCATTTACTTGTGGATTATCAGAAATTTCTTGAATGTTTGGCGGTGCAAAAGCTACGTACACTTACAGAATTCTTAGGGAAATGCTTCTTTAAACATTCCGAAAATAAATTGGGTCACTTGGTTCATTGTTATACACAGCAGAACCCATGTAAATCCTTGTTCTTTTCTGTAGAAATGTTAGCATCTCACTTTCCAACGGTGATGAATGTAAAAAGACTATTATACAAACTCTATGAAAGATTTGGAAAACTAGATCATTTAGATATCGCTTTAGAATCATCGGATTTGGATACATTGAGAAAGATATCCAATGATATGAAGAAATCAGGACAATCTTTTGACTCTTCTATAACAGGAATTGACCATTTGGATGAAGATATGATACAGATCAAGTATAAAAAAGCCTTTATAGCAATGGCAAAACGAAGTATGGCAGACTATCCTTGTATTTCCTGCCAGAAATGGAACTCTAGATCTGCCGTTAAAGCCATTGAAAATCTACGGAGCGATATTCAATGCGTCCATTGGGATGATTTGAAAGCGTTTGTTAAAGAGTATCCTTCCTACTTCAGTGAGTACATATGTGATTATTGCTTGGAAAAATTTCGGAAGAATCAACTACCACCAACTTGCATATTAAATAATCTCATAGTAGGTGAAGTGCCTGATGAAATGAGAAATATGAATGACTATGAGAAAATACTCATCCAAAGAGCGAAAGTATTCCAAGTTGTTCAGAGACCAGGAACAGTCCAAAAAAAGAACATACCAAATACGATGCGGATCCAGAAACTGGTAGGCCAAACATTCCACTTACCATTACCAATGGAAGAGACTCTCAATAAAATCGCTGCAATAACTAATCCTATTAATAGAAACCATGAGTTGTATATTTTAGTACGAGGAATCCCTACTAAGGCAAGTGTTGTTTGGCAAAAATTGGTTAATATGGAGGAGGTTTTCAAAGCTTTGAAATGGTTGCAATGCAATAATCCCCTTTATGCCAATATTGAAGTACCAGAATCAGCTCAGAATCTACTGGAATGCTTAACTGATGATATCGAATATCATGTAGAATCAGGCAAAAGCGATACAGATGATGATCACGAAGCCAGAGAACCGAACGACGAAGATCTAAGCTCACTTCCTACAACCAATCAAGCGACAAACGGGACTGAAAAAGTCAGAGGAAAAGTGTCGTTACTTGATGTAACTAATTATAAAATTGAATCAATGAATGACGGGGCAGGGAAGGGAAATGAAAAAAAAGAAATTTTATCACCTGGTAGTGATAAAGTTCCTCCTAAACCATCCCCAATGGTCACTCAAATTTCCGCTTCTACGCAACGATTTGAGCAATATACAGTTTATCCGATGCACGATAAACGAGTCAATGAAATGGCATGTAATTTATATCAAATGAAAAAAGTACGAGATATACCATTAAATTACACCACGAAAAACTTAGATTTGCTATGTTTTCCCGATTTATATCCATATGGCGCAAATGGACAATGAGGATCGCAATACACATATTATGGATCAGAAATACATCAAAATGTGACTTTGCTCAAGGACAGCACGTTTTCGATTGAACCAACAATATTTATTCTATTTGTTGAATAATACTAATATAAGACAAATCAACAGTGGTATTTATCATACCTTGCATGTGACAAATCTACGTCAAAAATATACAGCAGATAGTTATTTACAACAAATACGAGATGGAGGGGCTGACGGAAATATAAACACTATTTTCGAACGTCTTCGTAATTCCGAACAATATTGGCGCAAACCGCGAAACAATTTGAAGTGCATGGCTAGACATGACGGACCAGCCACATGGTTCCTTACCATCAGCCCTGCAGAATGGAATTGGAAAGATATGGTTTTACATGTGCGCAGAATTAATGCTCCATATTTGGACAAATTGTCGGACGGTGAAGTCATTGCAGCAGATCCTGCTTCGGTGTCCCGATTTCTTGACATGAAATTTCATGCTATACTCGATTTTCTCTTATCAGATGACCATCCTATCGGTAAAATTATTCACTATTTCTGGCGGAGGGAATACCAAGGACGTGGAACTCAACATTTCCATTTATTGATATGGGTTGAAGGGGCGCCGATTGTCGGTATAAATCCTAATGAGGAAGTAGCTGATTTCATTATGAAGTACGCTTCTTGCACGGTACCTGATAAAAATATTTCTCCAACTTTATATCGCCGTGTTATAACGCATCAAAAGAAATCTGGAAAAATGAAAAAAAAATACCAGTTTGGTTTTCCGCGTCCTGAAACTGACAAATTCATATTGCGTGATCCTGCTATTTCGATTGCTGGTCGAAAAAAGTTGAGAACGAAATCAAGATTCTACGACCTTCCTCGAAGTAGAGAAGAAGTGTTCATTAATGATTATAACCCTGCAATTCTCGTTGCGTGGGAAGGTAATATGGACATTCAGTTCATTGGAGAGAGCTCATCGCTTTTAATTCAGTATTGTACGAAGTATTCCATAAAATATGAAATATGAAAAACGTCGACCGTTATCGAGGAAGTGACCTCTACGAAAACAATACGACAAAAATTGTGGAATATAGAGATGCGTGCTCTTCAAAATCGTGAGCTTGGTGCTCTCGAAGCTGCAGATACCCTATTAGGAATCTCTCTGTATGGAACTGATTCTAACACTACCATTAAATGGTTAGATGTAAGAATGGTTCGTAATCGAAAAGTAAAGAAATACGAGGAAATCGAGAAGTTAGACAAAGAATCCACAGATATATTTTGCCCTTCATTCATTGATGATCATTATCCCAATCGTCCCAAAAAACTTGATTCCTTATGTCTCTACGACTTTTGTAAATGGTATGATATTGTTAGAACAGAACCAAAAGTTGCAGGAGTTGAATATTACACTTTAAAGCCTTCCTTATTTCTGAAGAGACGTGAACGAGGTTATTTGATCGATCACTGGAGACACAATGTTAATACTGAGCCGGAGAAATATTTCTTCACCTTGCTATTACTATTTAAACCATGGAGAGATACCGATGAACTGCGGAAAGGTTTTTCATCTTACACCGAAGCTTTTGAGAATGAGAAAGAGTTTCTTGCCAAAGCGTGTGACTATCATCGAGAAGCGGAGGCTTTCCAGAAAGGATTAGATTATATCACAGAACAAATTCGTGATGAACTCGGAAAATCTGAAGAAGGAATAACCCAATCTCCTGGAGTAGAGGTCGGTTGTGATCCAAAAGAAGGCAAAATGGCTATGAAAGGATTCAATGATATGGAGAAACAAGTAGTAAAAAATGTAGATTTGAATGTTATGATTGCACAAATGAATGTCGACCAAAAGAGAATTTTCGATAACGTGAAAAATGTATTTTCTTCTAAGAATGAAATACTGCGTCTTTATGTCAGCGGTGAAGGTGGGACGGGGAAAAGTTTCTTAATTGACGTGATAAGAACTTGGATAAGTAAAGAAATGAATCGGAAAACAGCGGTGACAGCCCCTACAGGTATCGCAGCTTTCAACATAAATGGATTGACCATTCATAGATATTTTCAACTCCCAATAGAGCATGATGATACTCCAAAATATAAGCAGTTATCCGATAATCTGTTGAAACTTATGCGTGAAGAGATGCGTGATATTGAAATGTTTCCAACACTACCCTGATGTATATCAATCAAAGACTTATGGAAATATCTGACACATTTGAAGAGAATGATGGTTGGTTTGGTAAAAAACATATTCTTTTTTTCGGAGATTTATTACAATTACCACCTGTTCGCCAGGATCCACCTTTCGTGAAATTATCAGCGATTGAAGTGGAAAAACGGTTGGGATCCATCTGTAGCATAAATATGTGGATAGACTTATTCAAATATGATGAATTGACCATTAATATGCGTCAACAGAAAGATCGAGCTTATGGGGATCTCTCTCGTTTGAGAGTTGGTGAAATCACTGCTGAGGATATTAATTTATTGGAAACTCGGAAATTTGATATAGGGTCACCGAATACAGCTAAACGAGTTCATCTCCTGTCTCTGTACATCAAAAATTTACCTTCAGATGCTGTATGTTTACTAGCAACCCGTAAACAATGCGAATGCTTGAATACTATCATGTTGGAAGAGCTTCCCACTGATGAAATAGTACTCATTGCCGAAGACTTGGTAGACTGTCGTAATCCTCGACTGAAGGCAGCAGCTATGAAAATGCTTGAAAAGGCGGAAAAAGATGACCGTTCATCAGCTGGTCTAGCAGAAACTATAACTATTGAAATCGGTGCCAAAGTTATGGTGAGACGAAACATTGATGTTACTATTGGTTTGGTGAATGGAACAATTGGAGTTGTAACGTCTGTCGCAAAATGTATCGATAAATTAGTAGAACATATCCAGTCCATAACCATACGTCTAGCATCTGGCCAAGAATGTAAGATTGGCGTATGGACGTAAAATTTGAGATTATGAAGGAAACTTATATTACAAGACGACAGTTTCCAGTTTCCTTGAGTTATGGAATTACAATTCATAAGAGTCAGGGATTGAGTTTGCATAATGCAGTCATGGATGTGGGGCAGACCATATTTTCTTCCGGTCAAACATATGTTGCTCTTTCAAGAGTCACAACTTTAAAGGGAGTTCACTTGATCAATTTTGATCCGTTGTGAGCGGAAGCATCTGTGACAGCAACTGAAGAATACAATCGTCTTCGAGCAGAATACAGACCCGACATGGCCCAAATCCCTCTGCCTCGTAAAAATTGGACAAAGCAATGGGATACCCAATGGCCTTTCGAAACTGGATCTATTGACGACACAAATTTCAACATGAAAAAAGATGATGTTAAAACATCTGTTAATGGTTTATGTAATACTGACGGTTGTTCCAGTCATGCCAACGCAGTGATTCAATGTATCCTTCACTCTTCTATTATATGCCAGGAAATACTGCAAGCCCCTGAAGATGAGCATGTAGTTATAAGTGATTTTCTCCGCAAATACATGAAAGGATCACAAGTTTTGGATGTGAGTGTACTCAGGCAATTTATAGGGAGTTCATTATCCATTGAGAATGAGCAAGATCCAGTTATATTTTTCGAGAATTTGTGCAATAAAGTCAGTGGACTACAAAAACATGTTCAACAGGAGCTAACGAGCATCTTGAACAATGCCAAGTATGTGATTATACAAAAACTTATAAGGAGAGAAAATTTGGTAATGACATTATCGACAAAGGATATCAAACAACCGGTGACTTTGAACGAATTGATTAAAAAGTCATTTTCACGTTGGACCAGCGTTTCTCAATATTGTGATACTTGTGAACTGACTTTTCTCGTAAAACAGATATAAGCAGTAGTAACGCTATCCTTATTGTTAAAATGGATATTTTCCTGTACAACAAGGAAAATATCAAACAGAAAACTAGCAATTGGAAGGTGAAAGCAGTTCCGACTAGTGCAGTCGATGTATGTGAGAAATCCCATTGTGTCAGCAGTGCCGTGTTACACTGCACTGTAGGAACAAACGATCACTATATTGGCTTGTTGAAAGATAAAAAACGTGAATGGACACATGTGAACGATTCAAGAATTAGCAAAATTCGATGCCCAAGGAACTCCAAAAACGTGTATCTCTTGTTCTTAGAGCAGACTAAAATCCAAAACTAAATCCAAATAATATATTGATGTCAAGGAGCATATGTTCGATATTGGAAGGTGAGGATATCTATTTCTTGTAGGTAGATACATCATCAATCTTCATCAATCCGCAGAAGAAGGCATGTTAATTTTTTCATTTCAAACGTAACGCTGACCATGTTGACAGTACGAATCCATACAGGAAACATATTCCAATTCTCTTCAATTTTCCATTAGAGCTCATAGTCGAAAATTTATTGAAAGCGTTACAAAGAAAGAACCAAAAGTTTTGTTTTCAAACATGCACCAAATAACCGTTTTAATGGGTTGTAAAAAACATTTGAGGGATCAAAATCTTCTTGAATATTCTCGAAAGGATTCTTTCTGGTTCTCCATATGGAATCATATTAAAAAATTACTGAAATCTTCCTAAAAAATCACAAAAATAAATTTAAAAAAAAAAACGCCAAGTAACCATTTTGATGCTGTTTTCTGAAAAATTTTACAAGAAAGAATTTTGGTTCAGAATTTAATATTGACAAAAGGACTTTGTACAATGAGATTTTTTGTGAAAAACTTTTGAGACGGTTGATTCTGCGAAATTGAAAAAAAAAGTGAAATGAGGAAGAGCGCCAAGTTTCTGAAGTTGTTGAATTTATGATCTTGCAGGACAAAAGATCTTTTCATAAGATCTAGATACAATTTCAATATTTGTAACAGTCGCTCGTTCTCAATGGCAACTCACCTTACCAATTCCTATAAGTGATAGTGAGAGACAACCATAAAAAGTGTGGTTATCCACACAAAGTTCATAACAATGCGTGTGAATATGAGTGGCTTATTAGAAAAAAATGTTCACAACAAGAGTCAGGACCAAAATTCTTTTTTGTAAAATTTTTCAGAAAATATATATATATTCGTCATGGGGAGACTAGATCTTGTGCATGCGCGGCTCTCCTCTCCATCAGATTGTAACTTGTGAGAGTTCACTCTACTGCGAGACGCGAGACGAGAGATGTGTTGTAGCCAATAAATCAGTGTTCTAACAAGAAAACCCGTGTACTATTTATTGTGTCCACACCCGCAATTCAACAGGTTATGTGCCCAGAGCACGCTCCCTAGCGCAAATAAAAACTCAAGTGAGAAACGAAAAATTAAAGTGATACTGAAAAATAAGGACAAACCCTCAGGAACATCGTGCCAAGTATCTGGTGGTCTGAGGTGGCGAGGAAAGGCGAGGGAAGGCTGGAAAGATGGAAAAGCCAGAAGAAGAGAGGCGTAAGTACGGTTGAATGTGCTATACCGGTGGTAAGCGTCTCCCCGGCAACGGAAAGGGATTGCGTCATCACAGAAACAACGTAGACGCTGGGAAATAAGATGGTGGACAACAAACGTTGGCCAAACCATCAAACGAAAATCCGGGAGAAAAATAAAATATTCAATTAGGGAATTGAAAATCCCAAAGAAAATTAAAATAAAAATAGATTGAAATAGGTGGGAATAATATATGTTGAGGGATGCGGTGGGAGAGTTGTAACATGGTAAGGGACGCGTCCAATACATAGAGAATCGGTGAGAGAAGCGTCCATGTATGGAGAATCGGTGAGGGACGCAAACAATATAGAGAGTCGGTTAACGTGTTGGGTGCGCGCGCAGCATTGGTGGGGATAGTGACCAGGAGTGGCTGCAGTTAAGTAACGCACGCAAAGCTCGAGCGAATGATGAGATGGCGAGATGTAGAAAAGGAAAGGGGTCACGCGCCTCTCTGCTAGCGCGCGCGCATCGCAACTGCGGCCGGCAGCAAAACTAAATCCAAATTTGGAATTGATGCGAAATACAAATGAGGCGAGAGTGCACAAAAATAAAAACAAGCCCAAATCAGCAAACTAATAAATAAATTACCATAGGTGACGACTTGTGGGAGCTGTGGAGGCAATTAACGTTCCTCTTTGGATTTGATGAACTCCATAAAGGAGAGGACGTCGTCCTCGAGTTAGTAGAGGAGATCGTGTTAATACGAACAGACCCAATTAAGGGCTATAAGTTTGGTGAGTTGAGATGAATTAAAAAGGAGAGTTACGATGAAAAATGCATGCGATAAAAGTGCTTGTGAGTATATTAGCTAGCAAATATAATCACAAATTAACTAACCACTGAAAATGATCAAATAAAACAAAAATACTAGTTAAAAATTCAGAATAAAATCTGAAGTTTGGTTGCTCCAAAGGGGTGATCAGTGGAAGCGTGCTTGTGTTCAGTGCGTGGAAATTGATTAGCTCTGTCGGGCATAGAGGGGATATTGTGTTCATATCTCGTCTGTGTCTGACTTTCCTGAAGCTGACTATACTTGTGTTCGGTTGGTCGGTGAAAGGGTATAATATACAAATGATAATACTGATATTCATAGATTCTATTTATCACAACAGTCAAAAGCATGATGACAGAGAACCAGTGGAGACTACTGGTGGAGTGGCATGAGCAGAAGCTCCTCGCCAATAAGCCTCCCATCATGCCCAAAATCTATGAGGAGCAACCACCAATTACTACCGAGGTGAGTGAGATGAGCAAAGGTGAGGAGAGCTACGGTGAGAACGGAGAGGACTGTGAGAAAAGTAAAGGTGGGTCGGCCGAACAAGGTGCGGGACAAGCGGCAGTAATTGAGGCTCTCAAAGCAGGCAAAAGTAAATCCCAGATTACAAAAATCGAGTACGTGGAACCTCAAGTTAAAATAAGGTCCACGTTACAAAACCGCCCGACAAATCCAATGAAATTCAAACACTCGTGAAGGTTTTGCATATTCAGAACAACACTAGTGGCTGGATACTAGACAGCATCAAGGAAATGAGAAAACAGATGAGCGAGAGGAGGAACGGCCGCGATGACAGGCTCTCCCATATCGATGACGGGACGGAGAGTCCGCTGAGGGCCGAAACTGAGGACCCTGGTAAAAAGGTGAGAAATGGGTCAGATTTACCAGATGATGGCCATGATTTAGATGAGGATGAAAAATTAGAAGCGAGAATTGAGAATGTTATCAAAAGACAATGGGAAAATCTGAGGCGAGAAGAAAAGAGTCAAAGTGGTGGAAGCACTGAAAATAGCACTGCTAAAGAAGTTGCTGAAGCCATAAAACTGGAGATCCTTAACAAAGGACCATCAGTTAAAAGAGACTACAAATTAGATAGTAACACTAGATTTGAACACTTCTATGACTATTTTAAGTCAGAAGTGAGATGTCACAAACTCCTGCATGCCTTAGATAGTTACGTAAAATTCAGTGGGGATCAAAAGACTTTGGATGAGCATAAATTAAAGGTGAGAGTCTTATTGATCAATCACATCGATAAAAACTATCATTTTAACGTAGTATTACTAGAAGATCCAGTAGCTATTCTAAATAAACTCAAAGAGATAAAAAGATACGAAACTAATGTATCTTCATTTACGGTGAGAAAAGCAATCTCCAATATGCAGTATGTGATTGGAAAAATGATAGCAGTCGAGTTTTGTGAGAAGTTTGAGAAGGTGAACTTACGAAAATTCAGCAGACGCCACCCCTTTATCCGATGAGGAAAAGAGGGACACGTTTAATAATGCCATCATGGGATCTGTACCGATGGTACAGTACCTACAGTCCTCAGCTAAACTTAGAGGTGAGCAGCCCCCAACTTATGAGCAATTAAAACTTGTTGTTATGCAGGAAGAAGCATCAAGAAAACAGTCTGGGGGGGGGGAACAGTGAGGTGAGAGCTGCGAACCTCACCGGATTTAAGGAGAGATGTTTTGACTGCGGCGACTATAGGCACCTCAGCCGAAACTGCCCGGGCAAGGGTAAGGGCAAACTGTGTTACAGTTGTAAAGGCGACGGACACATAATTAAGGATTGCCCAAACTCAGGTGAGACAAACAACAAGCCAAAAGTTAACATAAGACACACCAGTTCGCGGGGAAATAGTTTTCGTGGATTTGGGCGTGGTGGTGGGTCATTGAAGAGAAGCTCAGAGGGTTTAGGTGCGAATGACCCAAAAGGCGCTAAAAGGGGGAAATAGTATAACCTGAAGAGCAAAGAAGACAACAAGTACTCGAAGCCCAAGACCAGTACAAAGTCTAATAAGGAGGGCTCAAGCAAAACCTCAGGAGGAGACAACAAAGAGAAGGGTGAGTTAAATTCGAATGAGACAGGAGAGTGCATGGAAGTGGATGATGAGCTTTGTGAAGGTCAGGCATTGCACGTAGGTGTTTGTTTTGACAAAGACAAATTTATTACCGAATTCCTAGCAGATTCTGGTGCTACGGAGCACTTAACAAATTCGAAACTAATTTTCAAGTCCCTCGACGAACAAAGTAAAGGCATGATCAAATGCGCGAATAAAAATAAACAAGCGGATTTGAGAACGGAGGAAGTAGGTCAAGTAGAAATCGAATTATTAAACGGTGAGAAATTTGAAGTAGATGAGGTAATAATTGCTGAGGCTCTTCAGGCTAACTTACTGTCTCTAAGACGATTCGCAGAGATGGGTCTTGCGATATATCTAGATGACCAGAAAAAAGATATCTTCAATCCAGAATCAACTGAGTCATTTATCTCAGGCGTGTATAGAAAACCATATTGGATAGTAGATTTGGAAGTAAACAAGTACAGTCCATTCAATAGAAAACTACAGAAAAGTACAACTAGACGAGTTATAGCCAATATGGTAGGTGTTGAAATAGAGGTGAGAAAACACATCACGCGAAGTGTCACAGCCGAACAGAATGAGGTTTCGGAAATGGAAACTCCAACTGAGAGTAACGAACGGGTTGAGGAAGGGTTAACAGAGGTGAGAAATAATGAGCAATCCGAAGTCGGGCGAGATGATAAATCGGAGAGTAAAAAACCCCTCAACCGATTCAAAATCAAGTCGAATAATCCAATTTTGATTATTCAATTTGGGATAGAAAGATTGATAAGGTAGACGAGGCACAAATAAATGAGAGCGGTGAGGTTTTTGATCTGTTTGGAGTTGAAAAAAATAAAATTCAGGGTAATAGTCAAGCCATACTATGGCGTGCTAGATTCGGTCATGCATCGATAGCATATCTCAAAGCTTTACAATCAAAAGTCCCGGACAATAAAGAACTGAAAGCGGTGAATTTCGATGAGTCATTAATGGAGTGTGAAGTGTGTTTAGCTTCTAAATTTAACAGACTACCATTTCCTAAGGTGAGAAGTCGAGCGACAGACCCCTTGCAGATAATACACTCTGACGTAATGGGGCCAATATCTCTGAGTTCATATCCGAAGGGATGCAGGTATATATCTGTGTTCATTGACGATAAATCGAGATTTGCGATAGCATACCCGATGAGGGCGAAAAGTGAAACGGGTCACTGTCTTGAAATGTTTGTTAGAAGTGGCAGAAATCTGTTGGGTTACGACGCAAAGGTGTGCTACCTTAGATCAGATCAAGGTACGGAATTTACTGGGGGACATACAGTTAGGTATTGAAAAAGTTAGGTGCGGAACTACAACTGGTAAGTCCTGATACTCCAGAACACAATGGAGTCGCTGAACGATATAACCAGACAATCCAGAAAAAGGTGCGTGCCTACATGTTCGACGCGAAATTGCCGGAGAATATGTGGGATCTGGCTCTGTCTGCCACTGTATATAAGTTCAATCGAACTCCTCATAAATCTAATGAGATGAAAACTACACTGGAAGAGTTTGCGCCGGAACATAGCTTTGATGTGAATCATATTAAGAGATTTGGAAGCCTAGCGTACAAGAAAGTACAGAGAAAGGTAGGACCGAAATTCAGGGCAGAAGGTGATACACTCCAACAGGATACATACTATTAAAACCAGAAGAAGGAAAATTCTACGAAAGTAGACACGTAAGATTTAACGAGAAGCAGGTCTATGGTGATAGGTACAAGAAATGTGAGATGAAGAACGTCTCAGAAGTTCAAGAAGTGACAAACAAAGACAAATGGTTTGTAGAATTTGAAAAAGACGTGAATGATTTGAATGAAACGTCCAAATCGGAGGGAGAGATGAAGAGAAAGAGAGGCAGACCAAGGAAGGAAACCCCAAGTCTTAAGTTATGTAAGGTGAGCTAACCTGCAGGTGAGTCAGTGCAGGATTCAAGCTTTGAAGATTTGCCAATCGATGCGAGCTTGAAAGCCGGAGTATTTCTGGCTTGTTTGTCACAAGGTGAGAATGGATTGAATCTGGACGAGTCTACTGATGAGGTCTACCATGCTCTTCTTGCCAGTATTAATTTAGATCCAATTAACTATAAAGACGCAATGCAAAGAAAAGATAAGAGCAGTTGGACACTGGCAGTAGAAGAAGAGCTTAAATCGATGAGTAAAAATAAAGTGTGGAAAATTGTAGACCGGCCGATTAGTAATCAAAATGGACAGAAGGCTAACATAATTGACACTAGGCGGGTATTTAAACGCAAGATAGAAGCGAGCAGTGAGACATGATACAAGGCGAGACTGGTTATACGGGGCTTTAAAGATCGAAATGTTTACAAGTTGAGAGAAAAATATGCCCCAGTATCGCGAATGCACTTGGTTAGGGCCGTATTTGCTATCATTAACAAATACAACTTAGACACCTGCCAATTAGACGTGAAAACGGCATTTCTCAATGGTGAGATAGATGAGGAAATCTACAGGGAGATCCCAGAGGGGACTCATCACTCAGATCAGAAGAGAGAGACCGAGGTGTGCAAATTAGAGAAATCTCTCTATGGACTTCGAATAAGTCCAAAACGGTGGAATGAGAAATTCACTGAAGTGGCACTCGGTGTGGGCCTCGTGAACTCTGATCTTGAGCCGTGTCTGTTTACTTGGAGCAATGAGGAAAAATTTCTAATTCTACTATGATACGTAGATGATAGAATTATGGCGAGTAACGATAAAGATAAATTAGATGAGGTTAAAATTAAACTGAGTTCTGAGTTTGAAATAACAGAAATGGGCGAGCCAAAAGAGTCTCTGAACATTTCAATAAGACGAGATAGAGAGAATCGTATATTAAAAATGAGTCAGGAAAAATATATTAAAAAGATACTAACAAAATACGGTTTCGAGAACTCACATCCTCAAAGAACTCCAATGCTCANAGTCTCTGAACATTTCAATAAGACGAGATAGAGAGAATCGTATATTAAAAATGAGTCAGGAAAAATATATTAAAAAGATACTAACAAAATACGGTTTCGAGAACTCACATCCTTAAAGAACTCCAATGATCACTACACAGGCCTCTGACCACGAGCGAAAAATTAGAGAGTCGGACACTAATGGTGAATTTTATAGTACGGCCGATGGGAAATTGAATTGTCCTTATAGAGATGTAGTGGGTAGCTTGTTGTACCTAGTAGGAACTACTAGACCTGATATTTCTTACGCTGTCAATATTCTGAGGAGACATCAGGTGAGTCCAATAGATGAGGATTGGAAAATGGTGAAGAGAGTACTGAGATACTTGAGAGGAACCACTGACTTAGGGTTGAGATATACAGGTGAGACAGGTGAGATTAAGGCATACTCAGACGCTAGCTTTGCAGATTGCAAAGGCTCATTGACCACGTGTGGATATGTGATTAAACTGTTTGGTGATTCGATTATCTGGAGAACTCACAAACAGTCCTATATGGCTCTCTCTACGTGTCAAGCCGAGTATGTTGCGATGAGTGAGGCGAGTCAAGAGATGTCGATGTACAACTCTTTGAAATTGATTTTTCCACCCCCGTTGCCAATGACCTTGTGGTGCGATAATAAGGTGGCAACGTGTAGTACTGAGACGAGTGGGGGAAATAAATTAAGACATATAATTGATGTCAAAGCTCATCATAACAAGGAATGTGTCAAGCTCAATCTGATCAAAGTAAACTGGATAAGTTCCAGGGATCAATTGGCTGACGTATTCACCAAACCTCTGGGGTTTGAACAACACAAACGCCAAGTTGACAAAATAATGAATGTAAATATTTAATAATTGTTTTGTGGTCTGTTTAGAAAAGAAAAAGATTTAAATTGAAGCGAGACAGACGTCAGTTATAGTGAGAGAACTCGGAAGCAGTCGGGAAGGAGTGTTGGAAAAGTGGCGCCAGCTCCCGGTCCCACTGGGCTTAGGCCCTTGCATATGATATATATACATAAATTATTTTCTCTCGTATACCCTTTCGGGTTTTTACGATTTGTTCCCTTCCCACCCCCCAAACCCCTGTACCACATTCGCCGAAGGACGAGGGAAAACCTCACTTGAGGGAAAAACCTGCCCAGGTACAGTCGTCCCTTTAACGAGACTCCCGCTCAACAGTGAAACTGTGAGATTAGAGTGTTACAAATTTTTGGCTCCCCAGGCGGGTATCGAACCCGGGTCGCTCACGTGCCAATCCCCCAGTCTAACCACACAGCCACGGCCTTCGGTATATATATATGT
>NW_021680524.1:178859-208333 GCF_001412515.2 Diachasma alloeum | reverse complement strand
TTGAGAATGTTATCAAAAGACAATGGGAAAATCTGAGGCGAGAAGAAAAGAGTCAAAGTGGTGGAAGCACTGAAAATAGCACTGCTAAAGAAGTTGCTGAAGCCATAAAACTGGAGATCCTTAACAAAGGACCATCAGTTAAAAGAGACTACAAATTAGATAGTAACACTAGATTTGAACACTTCTATGACTATTTTAAGTCAGAAGTGAGATGTCACAAACTCCTGCATGCCTTAGATAGTTACGTAAAATTCAGTGGGGATCAAAAGACTTTGGATGAGCATAAATTAAAGGTGAGAGTCTTATTGATCAATCACATCGATAAAAACTATCATTTTAACGTAGTATTACTAGAAGATCCAGTAGCTATTCTAAATAAACTCAAAGAGATAAAAAGATACGAAACTAATGTATCTTCATTTACGGTGAGAAAAGCAATCTCCAATATGCAGTATGTGATTGGAAAAATGATAGCAGTCGAGTTTTGTGAGAAGTTTGAGAAGGTGAACTTACGAAAATTCAGCAGACGCCACCCCTTTATCCGATGAGGAAAAGAGGGACACGTTTAATAATGCCATCATGGGATCTGTACCGATGGTACAGTACCTACAGTCCTCAGCTAAACTTAGAGGTGAGCAGCCCCCAACTTATGAGCAATTAAAACTTGTTGTTATGCAGGAAGAAGCATCAAGAAAACAGTCTGGGGGGGGGGAACAGTGAGGTGAGAGCTGCGAACCTCACCGGATTTAAGGAGAGATGTTTTGACTGCGGCGACTATAGGCACCTCAGCCGAAACTGCCCGGGCAAGGGTAAGGGCAAACTGTGTTACAGTTGTAAAGGCGACGGACACATAATTAAGGATTGCCCAAACTCAGGTGAGACAAACAACAAGCCAAAAGTTAACATAAGACACACCAGTTCGCGGGGAAATAGTTTTCGTGGATTTGGGCGTGGTGGTGGGTCATTGAAGAGAAGCTCAGAGGGTTTAGGTGCGAATGACCCAAAAGGCGCTAAAAGGGGGAAATAGTATAACCTGAAGAGCAAAGAAGACAACAAGTACTCGAAGCCCAAGACCAGTACAAAGTCTAATAAGGAGGGCTCAAGCAAAACCTCAGGAGGAGACAACAAAGAGAAGGGTGAGTTAAATTCGAATGAGACAGGAGAGTGCATGGAAGTGGATGATGAGCTTTGTGAAGGTCAGGCATTGCACGTAGGTGTTTGTTTTGACAAAGACAAATTTATTACCGAATTCCTAGCAGATTCTGGTGCTACGGAGCACTTAACAAATTCGAAACTAATTTTCAAGTCCCTCGACGAACAAAGTAAAGGCATGATCAAATGCGCGAATAAAAATAAACAAGCGGATTTGAGAACGGAGGAAGTAGGTCAAGTAGAAATCGAATTATTAAACGGTGAGAAATTTGAAGTAGATGAGGTAATAATTGCTGAGGCTCTTCAGGCTAACTTACTGTCTCTAAGACGATTCGCAGAGATGGGTCTTGCGATATATCTAGATGACCAGAAAAAAGATATCTTCAATCCAGAATCAACTGAGTCATTTATCTCAGGCGTGTATAGAAAACCATATTGGATAGTAGATTTGGAAGTAAACAAGTACAGTCCATTCAATAGAAAACTACAGAAAAGTACAACTAGACGAGTTATAGCCAATATGGTAGGTGTTGAAATAGAGGTGAGAAAACACATCACGCGAAGTGTCACAGCCGAACAGAATGAGGTTTCGGAAATGGAAACTCCAACTGAGAGTAACGAACGGGTTGAGGAAGGGTTAACAGAGGTGAGAAATAATGAGCAATCCGAAGTCGGGCGAGATGATAAATCGGAGAGTAAAAAACCCCTCAACCGATTCAAAATCAAGTCGAATAATCCAATTTTGATTATTCAATTTGGGATAGAAAGATTGATAAGGTAGACGAGGCACAAATAAATGAGAGCGGTGAGGTTTTTGATCTGTTTGGAGTTGAAAAAAATAAAATTCAGGGTAATAGTCAAGCCATACTATGGCGTGCTAGATTCGGTCATGCATCGATAGCATATCTCAAAGCTTTACAATCAAAAGTCCCGGACAATAAAGAACTGAAAGCGGTGAATTTCGATGAGTCATTAATGGAGTGTGAAGTGTGTTTAGCTTCTAAATTTAACAGACTACCATTTCCTAAGGTGAGAAGTCGAGCGACAGACCCCTTGCAGATAATACACTCTGACGTAATGGGGCCAATATCTCTGAGTTCATATCCGAAGGGATGCAGGTATATATCTGTGTTCATTGACGATAAATCGAGATTTGCGATAGCATACCCGATGAGGGCGAAAAGTGAAACGGGTCACTGTCTTGAAATGTTTGTTAGAAGTGGCAGAAATCTGTTGGGTTACGACGCAAAGGTGTGCTACCTTAGATCAGATCAAGGTACGGAATTTACTGGGGGACATACAGTTAGGTATTGAAAAAGTTAGGTGCGGAACTACAACTGGTAAGTCCTGATACTCCAGAACACAATGGAGTCGCTGAACGATATAACCAGACAATCCAGAAAAAGGTGCGTGCCTACATGTTCGACGCGAAATTGCCGGAGAATATGTGGGATCTGGCTCTGTCTGCCACTGTATATAAGTTCAATCGAACTCCTCATAAATCTAATGAGATGAAAACTACACTGGAAGAGTTTGCGCCGGAACATAGCTTTGATGTGAATCATATTAAGAGATTTGGAAGCCTAGCGTACAAGAAAGTACAGAGAAAGGTAGGACCGAAATTCAGGGCAGAAGGTGATACACTCCAACAGGATACATACTATTAAAACCAGAAGAAGGAAAATTCTACGAAAGTAGACACGTAAGATTTAACGAGAAGCAGGTCTATGGTGATAGGTACAAGAAATGTGAGATGAAGAACGTCTCAGAAGTTCAAGAAGTGACAAACAAAGACAAATGGTTTGTAGAATTTGAAAAAGACGTGAATGATTTGAATGAAACGTCCAAATCGGAGGGAGAGATGAAGAGAAAGAGAGGCAGACCAAGGAAGGAAACCCCAAGTCTTAAGTTATGTAAGGTGAGCTAACCTGCAGGTGAGTCAGTGCAGGATTCAAGCTTTGAAGATTTGCCAATCGATGCGAGCTTGAAAGCCGGAGTATTTCTGGCTTGTTTGTCACAAGGTGAGAATGGATTGAATCTGGACGAGTCTACTGATGAGGTCTACCATGCTCTTCTTGCCAGTATTAATTTAGATCCAATTAACTATAAAGACGCAATGCAAAGAAAAGATAAGAGCAGTTGGACACTGGCAGTAGAAGAAGAGCTTAAATCGATGAGTAAAAATAAAGTGTGGAAAATTGTAGACCGGCCGATTAGTAATCAAAATGGACAGAAGGCTAACATAATTGACACTAGGCGGGTATTTAAACGCAAGATAGAAGCGAGCAGTGAGACATGATACAAGGCGAGACTGGTTATACGGGGCTTTAAAGATCGAAATGTTTACAAGTTGAGAGAAAAATATGCCCCAGTATCGCGAATGCACTTGGTTAGGGCCGTATTTGCTATCATTAACAAATACAACTTAGACACCTGCCAATTAGACGTGAAAACGGCATTTCTCAATGGTGAGATAGATGAGGAAATCTACAGGGAGATCCCAGAGGGGACTCATCACTCAGATCAGAAGAGAGAGACCGAGGTGTGCAAATTAGAGAAATCTCTCTATGGACTTCGAATAAGTCCAAAACGGTGGAATGAGAAATTCACTGAAGTGGCACTCGGTGTGGGCCTCGTGAACTCTGATCTTGAGCCGTGTCTGTTTACTTGGAGCAATGAGGAAAAATTTCTAATTCTACTATGATACGTAGATGATAGAATTATGGCGAGTAACGATAAAGATAAATTAGATGAGGTTAAAATTAAACTGAGTTCTGAGTTTGAAATAACAGAAATGGGCGAGCCAAAAGAGTCTCTGAACATTTCAATAAGACGAGATAGAGAGAATCGTATATTAAAAATGAGTCAGGAAAAATATATTAAAAAGATACTAACAAAATACGGTTTCGAGAACTCACATCCTTAAAGAACTCCAATGATCACTACACAGGCCTCTGACCACGAGCGAAAAATTAGAGAGTCGGACACTAATGGTGAATTTTATAGTACGGCCGATGGGAAATTGAATTGTCCTTATAGAGATGTAGTGGGTAGCTTGTTGTACCTAGTAGGAACTACTAGACCTGATATTTCTTACGCTGTCAATATTCTGAGGAGACATCAGGTGAGTCCAATAGATGAGGATTGGAAAATGGTGAAGAGAGTACTGAGATACTTGAGAGGAACCACTGACTTAGGGTTGAGATATACAGGTGAGACAGGTGAGATTAAGGCATACTCAGACGCTAGCTTTGCAGATTGCAAAGGCTCATTGACCACGTGTGGATATGTGATTAAACTGTTTGGTGATTCGATTATCTGGAGAACTCACAAACAGTCCTATATGGCTCTCTCTACGTGTCAAGCCGAGTATGTTGCGATGAGTGAGGCGAGTCAAGAGATGTCGATGTACAACTCTTTGAAATTGATTTTTCCACCCCCGTTGCCAATGACCTTGTGGTGCGATAATAAGGTGGCAACGTGTAGTACTGAGACGAGTGGGGGAAATAAATTAAGACATATAATTGATGTCAAAGCTCATCATAACAAGGAATGTGTCAAGCTCAATCTGATCAAAGTAAACTGGATAAGTTCCAGGGATCAATTGGCTGACGTATTCACCAAACCTCTGGGGTTTGAACAACACAAACGCCAAGTTGACAAAATAATGAATGTAAATATTTAATAATTGTTTTGTGGTCTGTTTAGAAAAGAAAAAGATTTAAATTGAAGCGAGACAGACGTCAGTTATAGTGAGAGAACTCGGAAGCAGTCGGGAAGGAGTGTTGGAAAAGTGGCGCCAGCTCCCGGTCCCACTGGGCTTAGGCCCTTGCATATGATATATATACATAAATTATTTTCTCTCGTATACCCTTTCGGGTTTTTACGATTTGTTCCCTTCCCACCCCCCAAACCCCTGTACCACATTCGCCGAAGGACGAGGGAAAACCTCACTTGAGGGAAAAACCTGCCCAGGTACAGTCGTCCCTTTAACGAGACTCCCGCTCAACAGTGAAACTGTGAGATTAGAGTGTTACAAATTTTTGGCTCCCCAGGCGGGTATCGAACCCGGGTCGCTCACGTGCCAATCCCCCAGTCTAACCACACAGCCACGGCCTTCGGTATATATATATGTCGATATATATATATATATATATATATATATTCGTTATGGGGAGACTAGATCTTGCGCATGCGCGGATCTCCTCTCCATCAGGTTGCAACTTGTGAGAGTTCACTCTACTGCGAGACGCGAGATGAGAGACATGTTGTAGCCAATAAACCAGTGTTCTAACAAGAAAACCCGTGTATTATGGCGTCCACACCATTTATTGTGTCCACACCCGCCATCCAACAATTCCAATTTTTCATGTCTTATTTTCGCGAGTTTTTCATAATTAAATTTTATGATTAATTTCAATTTTTCATGTCCTATTTTCGCAAGTAAAATGCGAAATTTTCGTAGTAAATTTTTCGTGATTAATTCCAATTTTTCATATTCTATTTTCGGAAAATAAAATACGAATTTTTCACATTTAAAATTCTCGTGATTAAATTTAATTTTTCCCATTTTATTTCGGGAATAAATTTCGAATTCTTCGCACTTAATTTCTGTCAATTAAATTAAAAATTTTGTGTTTTATTTTTGCGAGTAAATCCGTATTTTCACATTCAATTTAAATCCAATTTTTCGCATTTAATTTTCGTTGAATAATTAAAAATTTCCGTGTTTAATTTCAAGAATAATTCCGAAATTTATATATTTATTTTTTGTAAAATGAATTGAAAACTCTTGCATTTTATTTCCAGGAATGAAAATTTCGGAATTTTCCACATTTAATTTTTCATGATTAATTCACAATTTTCATGTTCTAATTTCGGAAATAAATTCCGAATTTTCCGCATTTAGTTTTCATAAATTATCCGATCTCTTGTATTTAAAATTTGGAAATTTATATATCAAAAATGGTGAATAAATTTTTGAATTTTTGATTGCAACTTTAGGGAATTTTATATTCCGAATTTTTGCGGGTAATTTTTTTATTTTTTTTTTATTTCAAGTTATAAATAACTTTGGCATTCCGATATCGTCATAAAAAAAAACTTTCCGTGAATAAGGTTCGATTACTGTCAATTATACAATCATTAATTTTTTTCGGGAACACTTCCGTGGAACAAAATTCCATTCCTTCGGGTTTCTTTATTCAATAAATCTTACTCCTTCAAATCATCATCATCTTATAAAAAACATCATCCGGAGATGATTTCAAAGATCAAATAATCAAGGCTATCATTTTGTATTTCATCGAAGATAAAAGTCCAAGGCTATTGACTAAAGGCTATTGACTAGAGGCTTTACTAAGGACAACCCTGAAGGCATTCACCTGAAACACTATCTGAGGGCCATCTTCAAATTCATCGAATTTCTATATGCCTTAAGATTTAATTACAGCTACCGTGAATTAATTTAAATTGATAATTATTATTTCCATTGTTTTTTTTGTGGATTTCCGGTTCAAAGGAATTCTTTTTACTTTCCACTACTTCCTTAGAGAAATTAGCATCGATTTCATCGGATTGGATTCAATTATACTCAATGTTTAGTAATGATTATATTATATGTGTTTAACCCCAAATATTGTTGTCAAATGAACAGACCTTCCGTCGTAACTATCATTATTATATTCAGGGAGATTCCTGATTGTACTTCAATTATTTTTATTTAATAGAATCATTCTGCTTGAATTAGTCATTCCATTCAGGAATTGAAATCCTTTAGAATTGTTATTCTGTGTGAAGGAAAAATTCTTTCCCTTATTAGTACTTTGAATTCATTAAACTCAGAAGTAAATATTTATTTTATAAATAGTTTTCATGCTCATAAAAATAAATCGGCTAATGCAGTTTTTTTTAAAGGTGTTTATGCTAGATTTTTTGCACATTGGCTGTAAAAATAGATAATAAATTAACAGAATTACATTTTCAAAGATGGATAATTTGAAGCTCATTATGTGCTCATTTTCCACGCTGATAAAACGATTGCAGTCTTTGTTCAGAAAAAAATCTTATGTTGTTAACTTTTCTCGGAAGGAGAGTACTTCAAAAATTAAAAAAAAAATCTTGTTCCAACATTGAATTATTATTGAATTATTATCTATTTTTACAGTCAATGTGCGAAAAATCTAGCATAAACACCTGTAAAAAAATTAAAACTGCATTGGCCGGTACATTTTTGTGAGCATGAAAAATGAGCTTCTAATGAACTTTGAACCTTTCACTCTTGAAGAATAAATTTTTGTTCATTTTCAAGTCATTTTTCTGCTAATTGCGTAAGACGACGCACACGCTCCTTTATTTGCAAAAATTATATTAATGAAAAAATCTACTAAATGGTATAAAATAAGCTCTTAATGAGCTTCAAATTATCCACCCTTGAAGAGGTAAATCTTTTAATTTTTCAGCAATTTTCTAGCCAATTTGCGAAAAAGGTGGCATAAACACCTTTTAAAAAAAAACTGCATTAGCCGATTTATTTTTGTGAGCATAAAAAATGAGCTCTAAAATATTCAATGTTGGAACTAGTTTTTTTCAATTTTTGAGCTGAGAAAAGTTAACAACATGAGATTTTTTTCTAAAAAAAGACATCGCCAGTAAACGTTTTATCAGCGTAGAAAATGAGCTCTTAATAAGCTCCAAATTATCCATCCTTCAAAATGTAATTCTGTTTATTTATTATCTATTTTTACAGCCAATGTGTGAAAAATCTAGCATAAACACCTTTTTTTTAAAAAAAAATACAGTAGCCGATTTATTTATGTGAGCATGAAATATTAGCTCCTAATGAGCTTTGAACCATTTACTCCTGAAGAACGAATTCTGTTCATTTTCAAGTACTTTTCCTGCTAATTGCGTAGGAGGAAACACCCACACGTCCATTTATTTGCAAAAATAGCATGCGTGAAAAAATTAACCAAACGGTATAAAATTAGCTCCTAAAGAGCTCTAAGTTATTCAATGTTGAAACTCCATTTTTTTTAAATTTTTGAAGTACTCTCCTGCTGAGAAAAGTTAATGAGATTTTTTTCTAAAAAAATACATCGACAGAACACTTTTTATCCACATATAAAATAAGGTCTTAATGAGCTTCGAATTACCTATCCTTCAAAATGTAATTTTGTTAATTTATCATCTACTTTTACAGCCAATGCCTGAAAAATCAAGCATAAATAGTTTTTTTTTTAACTGCATTGGCCTGTACATTCTTCTGAGCATGAAAAATGAGCTCCTAATAAGCTTTGAACCTTTCACTCTTGAAGAATTAATTTTGTTCATTTTCAAGTCATTTTTCTGCTAATTGCGAAGAAGGAAGCACCCATAGGCTCCTTTATTTGCAAAAATATAATTAATGAAAAAATCAACCAAATGGTATAAAATTAGCTCCTGATGAGCTCTAAATTATTCACTGTTGAAACTGGATTTTTATGGAATTTTTGAATTATTCTCCCGCTGAGAAAAAGTTAACAACATAAAATTTTCTTTAACAAAATGACATCAGCAGGAAGCTATTCATCAGCATATAAAATAAGGTCTTAATCAGCTTCAAATTATTCATTCTTCATATACGTCAGGTTGGAAGGTGAAAAGACTGGAGTGCCTCAAGTGCTGCTTGTCGAACGACATTTATATTTATTATGTTTTTTTAGGTTGTGTTAATCAGATGGCGCTTCAAAACACCCTTTATTACGGGAAATTTTTTTTAATCAAATAGGTATTCTAATCAAATTAATCTAGGGGCTGAGAACTAAGTCATACACCTAATAGTTGTTTTGATTCTAAGAATTACTGAAAAAAATGAAACAAATCAACAGTGATGTAATTGGCCAATCCCAGGTTTCGTCAATTTTTTTTTTCGAAAATTGGTTGTTATGAGAATCTAGAGATCGAAAAAAATTGTCACTAAAATATTCTTTTAGGCAGTAAAAAATGAAAAATTATGACGCTTAATAAATTAAAATCGGGTGGATAGAATTCGAGTTATTAAAAAAAAGGAAAAACGAAAAAAATCATATCGAAAAAATCGCCATCAATTTCCAAGCAGGTGAGGGTCACCGGTTGACTCATTTGCCTTGTAATACATGTTTTACATTCGACTTGAATTTTCAAAATTGAAAAATGGTTTATGGCATTATCTTGAAAATTATCATCATTAACAGGACCGGTGAAGTGGTTTTGGTTTTGGAGAATTGAGCTCCCCACAGAAAACGTCTTGAAATTTTCCAATAAATCTACTTATTACCGAGACAGTTAATGAAACTGTGACATACATCATAATTAACTTGAATTGTCAAAATGACAAAGTATTATGAAAATATCTTCGTAATCGACATTATTGGCTTCCGGATGGATGCCGCGTTTGATTTCAGCATTGCACCGATGTTTTGCAAACATTGCAGTCTGCATCTTCAGGGCTATGAGCTCCGATTCTGAGTTCCGATGTCCGGGGGTTGCCCTTGTATGTTTTTAATTAATCAGCTGGTCAATTAAAAAATCGGGAGGACGGTTTTCCAAATGGGGTTCACTTGATATCCTCTGTCCGTGTTGAGGTTGGTAGGGTTTTTATGGATTTCCAGACCCCCTCTGTATTTCCTTTCGAAATACCCTTGAGATTTAGCCAACATTCTGGCTTGGTCGTACTGGATAGTATGTCCAGTGTCCATCCAGTGTTCAGCCAGGGCAGACTGTTCTGAGTTACAGTATTTGGAACACCGCGGGTGTTTCTCGATCCGTGTACTGATCTTCCTCCCGGTTTCCCCAATGTACACTTTCCCGCATGAGCAAGAGATCTCATACACTTCCGGTGTGCTCAGGATCCTTCGCACTCGGTATCATCTGTCCAATCTTCTTTGGGGGTTGGAAGACCGTTCGGATGTTATGTTTTCCGAGTATTTTACTTATGCCTTCTGTTGTGTCCCTCAGATAGGGGAGGAGGGCCACTTTAGGTCTTTCCTGGTTTTCCTCAGGACTAGTCTCCTCTTGGGGAGCGGAGAGGTTGCTCTATAGCTTATGTTTGACCTTTCGAATTTAATGGATGTTATATGGATTCCTGGTCAGAGCTGTCTCAACATGTTCAACTTCACTGTCGACATTGGAGGGTTGGGAGATTGTAAGTGCTCTATACATTAGGAAGCTAATGACAGAGTTCTTTTGGGAGGGGTGGTGATGGGAAGTGGCATTCAGATACCTATCTGTGTGAGTTGGTTTGCGATATACTTGGTGGTCTAGAGTGCAATCCTCGTTGCGTCGAACCAGCACATCTAGAAATAGAAGACATCTGTCCTGCTCAGTTTCCATGGCGAACTTGATGCTTGCGTGCTGAGTACTCAAGAACTCAAGGAACTGAGTTAGAGCAGTCTTTCCATGTGACCAGATGACAAAGGTATCATCCACATACCTGAACCACAGAGTTGGTTTCTGAGACGCTTACTTTAATACTTCGTTCTCAAAATGTTCCATGAATATATTTGCAATGATCGGAGAGATGGAACAACCCATTGCTGCTCCCGATTTTTGCTCATAGTAGTCTCCTTCGAACTGAAAGTATGTAGAAGTCAAGCAGTGCTCAATTAAGGAAAGGAATCGAGGGGAAAGGTCTTTGGATTTTTTGATGATTTCTAAGGTTTCTGGGATTGGGACGTAAGTGAAGAGTGATTCTACATCAAAACTCACCAGAATATTATCTGGTGAAGTCCTCAGATTACTCAGTTTGTTGACGAAATGAATGGTTGAATCACTCAGACCAGTCAACTTTTGGAGTGGTTTCGTGAGAAACTTAGCCAGCTGGTAAGTTGGCACTCCAATGTTGCTAACAATAGGACGGAGATGAACAGAACCTTTGTGGATTTTGGGGAGTTCACAGAGTCTGAGAGGAAAGGATTCTTTAGGAGTAAGGAATGTTGTCAGGTCCGCCGAGAGATCAGCTTTCTTCAAGAGATCAGTAGTTTTACGTTTAATTGTACGAGTAGGATCCTTCCTGAGTTTTATGTAAACTCTGGTATCACTCAACATCGCACTGAGCTTTCCGGAGTAGTCGTCCTTATCCATAACCACCGTAATATTTCCTTTGTCGGCCCGAAGAATAAAGAGATCATTATTCTCCTTTAGACTACGCAGTGCAAGACGTTCCTCCCTGGTGATATTGTCACTAGATGGAGCAGCCTTGTGGAGGATGTTGGATAACTGCCTCCGGATCTCATCACTGATCTCCGAAGGAAGATGGTAGATCACTGTCTCGATCCGACTGATAATTTCCTCGATAGGGATCTTCTTGGGGGCAACAGCGAAGTTGTGTCCTTTCGCCAACACAGACAATTGTGCTTCACTGAGCTCGTATTTGCTCAGATTCTTCACAGTGTGAGTGAGGGTTGGGACTTTCTCCTGGGGTATCAGCTTCTTGAAATTACCCTTCTGACTCTCAGTTCTCATCTCAGCTGTTCGGACTGCTTATTCATAAGTAACACGATCATGAGTCTCCCACAGCTGAGACTCTAACGTCTGAGCCAGGAGAAGGTGAAGATCGAGAAGCTGTCTGGAAAGATGGGCCAAGTTCTTCTTAGCCGCTGTTATTCTTTCCTTGACCAGTCTCTGCAAAGTTTAGCGGAGGATTGCATTTACCTGCTTCGAGAGAACAGGGTTCTTCAGATGGAGAAATTTTGTTACCACTTGATGGTCACGGCACCTTTTCAAAAAGGTTAGGGAGCGCAGTTGGACGTGCAAGGAGTTCCTAAGTTTGATGAATAAATTCACCGACCCAAGAATAGCCTCTCCGTGGAGGCATTTAATCTTAGTTTTGAGGCTTTCGCGGCCATTATTAATGACTTTATTGGTTTCCGGATGGATGCCGCATTTGGTTTCAGCATTGCGCCGACGTTTTGCAAACATTGCAGTCTGCATCTTCAGGGGTATGAGCTCCGATTCTGAGCTCCGATGGCTGGGGCTTGTCCTTATATGATTAGCTGATCAGCTGGTCATTTAAAAAACCAATTGAGCAGTTGATCAATTAAAAAACCAATTGACTAGCTGATCAATTAAAAACATATACGGACAACCCGCAGACATCGGAGCTCAGAATCGGAGCACATAGCCCTGAAGATGCAGACTGCAATGTTTGCGAAACGTCGGCGCAATACTCAAACCAAATGCGGCATCCATCCGGAAGCCAATAATGTCATTAATAATGGCCGGGAAAGCCTCAAAACTAGGATTAAACGCCTTCACGGAGAGGCTATTCTTGGGTCAGTGAATTTATTCACCAAACTTAGAAAGTCCGTACACGTCCAACTGTGCTCCCTAATCTTTTTGAAAAGTTGCCGTGACCATCAAGTGGTACCAAAATTCCTCCGTCTAAGGAATCATGTTCCCTCAAAGCAGGCAAATGCCATCCTCTTCCAAGCTTCGCTGAGACTGGTCAAGGACAGAATAACAGCGGCTAAGAAGAACTTGGTCCATCTTTCGAGACAGCTTCTCGATCTTCACCTTCTCCTAACTCAGACGTTAGAGTCTCAGCTATGGGAGACTCATAATCGTGTTACTTATGAACAAGAATTCCGAACAGCTGAGATGAGAACTGAGAGTCAGAAGGGTAAGTTCAAGAAGCTGATCCCCCAGGAGAAAGTCCCAACCCTCACTCACACTGTGAAGAATCTGAGCAAATACGAGCTCAGTGAAGCACAATTGTCTATATTGGCGAAAGGACACAACTTCGCTGTTGCCCCCAAGTAGATCCCTATCGAGGAAATTATCAGTTGGATCGAGACAGCGATCTGTCATTTTCCGTCAGAGACCAGTGATGAGATCCGGAGGCAGTTGTCCAACATCCTCCACAATGCTACTCCATCTAGTCACAATATCACCAGGGAGCAACGTCTTGCACTGCGTAGTCTAAAGAAGAAGAATGATCTCATTATTCTTCCGGCCGACAAAGGCAATGCCACAGTGGTTATGAATAAGGACGACTACTCCGGAAAGCTGAGTGCGATGTTGAGTGATTCCAGAGTTTACATAAAACTCAGGAAGGACCCTACTCGTACAATTGAACGTAAAACTACTGATCTCCGGAAGAAAGCTGATCTCTCGGCGGACTTGACAAAATTCCTTACACCGAAAGAATCCTTTCCTCCGAGACTCTATGGACTCCCCAAAATCCACAAAGAGTCTACTCATCTCCGTCCTATTGTTAGCAACATTGGAGTGCCAACTTACCAGCTGGCTAAGTTTCTCATGAAACCACTCCAAAAGTTGACTGGTCTGAGTGATTCATATACATTCAGAACTCACTGGATTTCGGCAACAAACTGAGTAATCTCAGGACTTCACCAGATGATATTCTAGTAAGTTTTGATGTAGAATCACTCTTTACTAACGTCCCAATCCCAGAAACCTTAAAAATCATCAAAAAATCCAACGACCTTTCCCCCGATTCCTTTCCTTAATTGAGCACTGCTTGACTTCCACATAGTTCGAGTTCGAAGGAGACTACTATGAGCAAAAATCGGGAGCAGCAATGGGTTCTCCCATCTCCCCGATCATTGCAAATATATTCATGGAACATTTTGAGAACGAAGTATTAAAGTCAGCGTGACACCTTTGTCATGTGGTCACATGGAAAGACTGCTAACTCAGTTCCTGGACTTCCTAAATACTCAGCACGCAAGCATAAAGTTCATCATGGAAACTGAGCAGATCTGATGTCTTCCATTTCTACATGTGCTGGTTCGACGCAACGAGGATGGCACTTTAGACCACCAAGTATATCGCAAACCAACTCACACAGATAAGTATCTGAATGCCACTTCCCATCACCACCCCTCCCAAAAGAACTCTGTCATTAGCTCCCTAATGTATAGAGCACTTACAATCTCCCAACCCTCCAATGTCGTCAGTGAAGTTGAACATCTTGAGACAGCTCTGACCAGGAATCGATATAACATCCATTAAATTCGAAAGGTCAAACATAAGCTATAGAGCAACCTCTCCGCTCCCTAAGAGGAGACTGATCCTGAGGAAAACCAGGAAAGACCTAACGTGGCCCTCCTCCCCTATCTGAGGGGCACAACAGAAGGCATAAGTAAAGTACTTGGAAAACAACATCCGAACGATCTTCCAACCCCCAACGAAGATCGGACAGATGCTGCCGAGTGCAAAGGTTCCAAGACCACCCCTGAGCACACGAGAAGTGTACGAGTTCTCTCGCTCATGCGGGAAGGTGTACATTGGAGAAACCGGGAGGAAGATCAGTACACGGATTAAGGAACACCAGCGGTGTTCCAAATACGGTCACTCAGAACAGTCTACCCTGGCTGAACGTTGGATAGACACTGGACATACTATCCAGTATGACAAAGCCAGAATGTTGGCCAAATCTCAAGGGTATTTCGAAAGGAAATACCGAGAGGGTTTGGAAATCCATAAAAACCCTAACAACCCTCAACAGGGACAGAGGATATCAAGTGGACCCCATTTGGAAAACCGTCCTCCCGGTTTTTTAATTGACCAGCTGATCAATTAAAAACATGTAAGGACAACCCGCAGATATCGGAGCTCAGAATTGGAGCTGATAGCCCTGAAGATGCAGACTGTAATATTTGTGAAACGTCGGCGCAATGCTGAAACCAAACGCCGCATCTATCCGGAAGCCAATAATATCAATAATAATGGCCGCGAAAGCCTCAAAACTATCTTCGTAATCGTCAATATTGTGAAAAAATATCTGAATATGTTTCTTATATACAATTCAGTAGCAAAGCTGTAAATTGTGTTAAGTCGATTTTTACTTTTTTCCATTTATTGATGATTATCTTGGAATCTAAGAGAGATAGCAAAATTTTTCTCAGGACTTTTTTTATAACCTGTAATTGGCTCTATAAAAAAGGTCATGAATAAAATTTCTCCATCTCTTTTAGATTCTGAGATATTCGTTAAAAAAATGGCCAATAGTCAAAATCGACTTGATCCAGTTTACCGTTTCGCTACTGAATGGAATTTCCAACGAAAAGTGTCTTTTGACTTTATCCAAGTTCCAGTTCTGTTATAGTTATGTAACTATAACGAGTTGCCGAGCAATAAAAATTGAAAAAATTGAAAAAAAAGGTGTCAGTTGTTTGTAATTGAATGGATAGGCTAAGCCACCCAGTAGATGCACACTGCCCTATAGATGAACGAGCTACTTTTGGATAGGAAATAACGCAAAAAAATGTTGAAATGCGAATTGTTGCTTTGAATTTTCACTAACTGTTGTGATTCTTAATCCCTGAATGGCAATTTTTTTCCATAAATTTTTTTTTCAATTGCTAAAAAAACGAACGTCCCTATACTGGGCGGTTTTCTTAGGCATCCATCTACTGGGCAGTTTACCCTATTCAATGAAAAATTGGTAATCTGAGAAAGTATTTTCCATCATTTTTTACTCTCAGGATTAAAAACAATGGAATCGTTGCATTTGACCATCGGGCATTATTCAGGATATTGCTCGGTTATTTCTCGGTGTCGTTAGTAAACTACCAGTCAATCCCAAATAGATCTCTTCACCGCAATCATTAGCAAATATAATATTCTGAATACCCCTTAAACTAGAAAATATATCGAGTAAAATATACCTTCGAAAATATACCTTCAATTTTTCTACATAAAAACGAGGATGTCATGTTTCGTAGTGATTTTTTTTCCTCCGAAACTTGACACATTTTTGTGCAATAAAATTGTCGAAAAATACCCGATCATTTCTAAGCTCTTAGGATGTTACAACTGAAAATTATACAGTCTGTGTTTTTGAAAATCATACAATGCTTTTAGGGATGAATGAGCTCTTAGAAAATATCTTGCAAAATATTCTCGGGAATATCTTGGAAAATATTCATGTGAAATTTCCTATGGACTGTCCTGGGAAATTACCTTGACGATTTCCTCAATTCTGATTTTGACCAATCAGAGTGCAGTATTCGGGGTCACGTGACGCGTTTCACACTGATAATTTCCCTGGCTTCAGGGAAATTATCAGACTGATAATTTCCCTATAGCCTGTCAATTGTTTTCTATGAATTTGACAGATATTCCTCACATTTTGATCGGCCAAAATCAGAATTGAAGAAATTGTCCTCCGAATACCTCTCGACCTTCAAAATTCATCGGATATTTCCCTCAAGTTTTCCTGCATATCAACGATCGGTATCAGTTTTGAGTAAAAGCCCTCGTATTGCGCGCTCAGGCTTTCAATCTGCAAAACTGATCCCTTTCGTTGCTATGCAACAAAACATTTGGGAAATATCCGATAATTTTGAAGGTGTTGGGGTATTACAGCTGAAAATTTCCTGGGCAATACATTTTTCTGCAAAATATCCTAGAAAATATCCTAGGGCATATTCCTGGAAATTTCTTGAAGAATATGCTGGAAAAAATTGTGGAGAATGTACTGGAAAATATCCTGCGGAAAATGAAAAATTTCCTAGGGAAGACCATGCAGAATATCCCGCCAAATACCCTGGAAAAATAACTTCAAAATATCCTTAAAAAAAACTTATAATAATATTATAGAAATTTGCTCGAAAATGTCCTGGAAAAAATGTTCATGAGAATACTGGGAAATGTTCTGGAAAAAATACTGGTGGGACTCTTGGAATATTTCCGGAGAAAAATTCTCTTCAGACTCCTGGGGGTTTTCCTGGAAATAATCCTGGTGGGACTTTTTAAAAGTGTGCTGGGAAAAATCGTGGTGATGCTCTTGGCTAATGTTCTGAAAAACATCTTGTTCAGACTCCTGCAGAATGTCCTGGGAAAAATTCTGGTGATACTCGTGGGAAATGTCTTGAAAAAAAAATTTTTCGTAGAACCTTTGGAAAATCTTCTGGGAAAAATCCTGGTGGTAATCCTGGAATATGTCTTGAGAAAATCCTGGTAGAACTCCTGTAAAATGTCTTGTAAAAAGTCCTGTTGGAAGTCCTGGAAAATGTCATTGGGAATAATCCTTGTGGGACTCCTGGGAATGTCCTGGAAAAAATCCTGATAGGACTGCTAGGCAATTTGTCAAAAAAATCCTGATGGGACTCCTGAAAAATGTACTGGAAAAAATCCTGACGGTACTCCTGGAAGATGTCCTAGGGAAAATCCTGCTTATACTCGTGGAAAAATATTTCTGGGACCGCTGGGAAATGTCCTGCAACAAATCCTGGTAAGACAACTAGGCAATATCCTGCAAAAAATCTTGGTGGAACTCCTGGGAAATATCATGGGAAAATCTTGGTGAGACTCCTGGAAAATGTCTTAGGATAAATCCTGGTCATACTTCTGGAAAATGTCCTCATATCAATCCGAGTGAGACTCCTGGAAAATGTCCTGGGAAAAATTCTAGTGGTACTCTTCGGGAATGTCCTGGAAAAAATCCTGGTGGGACTACTCGGCAATGTCTTGGAAAAAATCATGGTGGGGCACCTACGAAATGTCCTAGGTAAAATCTTGTTGGAACTTTTGAAAAATGCAGTGGAAAAAATTATGGTGGGACTTCTAGGAAATGTCCTAGAAAAAATAGTGATGGGGCACCTAGGAAAACTCGTGGTAGAACTCCTGGGAGATGTCCTGGAAAAAATACTGATATGGCACCTCGGAAATGTCCTGGGTAAAATTTCCATGGGACTCCTCGTAAATTTTGTGGGGAAAATCATGTTTGGACTACTTTAAGAAGTAATTTGAAATGTCCTGAAAATAATTGTGATGAGGAAAAATGTCCAAATACTTACAAATATCCTGTTAAATCTTGTTTAATCTCATGAATAGATTGTTCTAGGCAAAAATGCTGAAAACACTTTCTTTTATAATAATTCATGACATTATGTACCAAACAGGTTTTCAGGGAAATTTGCCTAATCCCTTTGGTTTGTGAGATATTCACCGTATAATCTGGATTTAATAAACATTATTAAGGGAGTTTTGAAGTGGGACTAAGCTTATAGCTTTTAGTACTCATTGGGGGTCGATAAAAAGTAATATTGAAACCGCTGCCAGAGATTTTCGCCACAGAGAAGGGATCAAAACGGATGAAAAACTGTTTGAACCTTCAAAACGGTTCAAGTGCCTTATTTTTCAATCTATTGGGGTGAAATTTGGTATACACATAGTATTTATTTACCCAAGTATAACTATGGATGGATTTTTCAGAATATTGTTTTTAAGTATATATCTGATTTTTGTTTCTCCCTCGTGATATATCCGAAAATCATGAAATATGTCAAATATCTATTTACATATATTCTCTTTGAAGCACAATTTTTTTTTATTTTTATATTAAGTCCTGCCACATCTGGAGCTCTCCAGTCTCCTGAAAGCAAAAATGGTATTAGAATTATAGATTTAATCTGGTCAAAATTATTCAGCATTCCATTTTACAATTTTACTTCCGGAATCATGAAAGGTTAAATTTTTTACCATTTTTGAATGCTCCAGCTTTGTATGATGGTCCTCTTTTCCTCTGCTGTTTCGACACTTCAGCGGCTCGTTGCTTTCATTCCATTTTTCTCGTGAATTTCTTTGAAGTGATTATCTGTTGATTTGCACTACGTGATATCCTGCTATCGTCTTGTTGACGAAAAATTTTCTTTGAGTAAGAATTGAGTTTTCTGTTCTTGATGCTAGCTCTCAGTTGCTGAGAATGAAGACAACCCATGTTGAATCTAGCGACTCTATTCGTTACAGAAATTCGTAGTTTTTTCAATGGCATGAACATATGCTTCGGACAATTTCTCCATATGCCGGAGTGTAGATACTCGTTAGCGTTTTGTGTTTCTCCTCTCGTGCATCTTTGAAGAAGTTCGTCACCAGACAATCGTGTATACAGTGGCTGAATAGCTTTGACAACGTCTAGATTCAATTTGACAGACATCTGTGTGATTCCCAGGTGGTTGTTGTCACGCTCTGCGTTCATTGTAAAAACACTATGAATGGTGTTGCCTCACCTTTGGGGCAGTCTTCATGGTTAAGCTTCTCATCAGTTGATGAGCAATGTTTCAGTGACGCGAAAATACCTTTCCTCATAGCACCAATGTTTGGCCGATTGGCAACGATTGCATTCCTGTGGAAATTTGCAAGAGCTGTTATAGTGAGTGCCGTCAACGTCCCTGTGCCCTGCCCCCCCCCCCCCAAATTAGTCCTTCCTTTTTTCGAATCTTCACATAAATTAATGAGTCATGTGACTACGCGTTTAACAACGTGGTTAATGTACTCCTCCATGATGATATCAGTCGTTCCATAAAGTTTCAGTTTCTTCAGGTGACTGAAAGTCTAAGTCACCGTCGGACAACATTACTGTATAGCGAAACTTTGCTTCCTCAACGGATCGAAGCCACAGTCTTTCCACTGCCGTATCTTCCATCGATCCCGAAGAATCCTGATAGTTGATACTACACTCTTCACATTTTCGGTGATCCTTCTACCAGAATGTAAACTCAGGAGTGTCAGCCCCAAGTTCATCATCAAAAATTGTACAAAGATGACAATATTTCGACAAAAATTAGAAATCCACCACCAACCCTGTGAGGATATCTATCACGATACCTATCCTGTACAGTGGTGTATGATCTAGCTTATGCCACGTACGATCGTAGCTAACGCTAATATCTATCACCGAGTCCTCCTTCAATATTGAATCCAACATCATGTGAGCTCATCGCACTGCTGAACGCGATTCAGAAAAGTCTTTGCATAAAAATTGCATACTGTTTATCCAATTGAGCTATGATCGTAAGCAGATTCTTGCATCACATTCTTATTCACAATTGCACCAAAAGTTTTCATTGCAGTGTTTCCCATACCATGACAATAAAATGCGTCTACCATTCTATGATTGATTTCATAAGTAACTCATTGAGAAGTGCAGGCAATCTTCGCACTAGTGCAAGACTCTCCAAGAGAATTTCCGCAAGTCACACACTCTACCATCAATTCCATTGCAGCACCTGTTGTGTCTACAATTCGAATTTGCGGAGCTTTTGTAGTGCAAAAATTACATCAAATATTCCCGAGCAATTTATGTAAAGCAGATTGTTGAATGAAGAAAAACTGATCATCAGGATTACTTTCAGTGGAAATTTGCCTCGTCAATTCAAAAGCTTTGAATTTTTTCTCACTGGTCCTCGCCACATCACTGACATTATGCAATTCAGATTCACATTCTACCATCATTTTCCCAGATGATGGACCTGCATCTTCCATGGAATCATTTGTGTTAGAAAACCTCTCAGAATGGCATTCAGATATAGAATTATCGAATGAAATATTTGTGAATTCATAATTCTTCCGAACGGAAGCACCCGTGATGACGCTGCTTGAAGCACATTCAGCTTCTTTGCTTCCATTATTCTCTTCCTGACGTTTTCGAGACTGTGATTCTGATTCGTCTGTAGCATTGACGTTTGAGTCAACTTCACTGGAAACCTTATAACTTCCAGTGGAAGAATTGATACTGATAGTAGTTTCTTTGTGATATTTAATCTGAAAACCTTCTCTGACGTTTTCATCAGAAGTTAGGTTACAATCCACTTTACAGCTCCTTCAGCTCGACGTTTCTGCCTTCGCTTACAGACTTTTACTCCATAATTATTGATCAATTTTTTATACATTATATGCTGTAAACTTTACAAAATCTGCAAAAACGGAGGAGAAAAATGAGGCTCTTGAACCGTTTTGAAGGTTCAAACCATTTTTCATCAGTTTTGACTCCTTCTACGTGGCAAAAATCTCCAGTGGCGGCTTCAATATTACTTTTTATCGACCCCCAATAAGTAGCAAAAGCGTTGAGCTTAGTCCTATCAAAATCCAGGGACTTTCAAATTTCACCGCGGTCTCTCCTTAAATAAAAAATGAGTAGAAGGACGACTAACGTTCTTGGTGCGCATCAGAAGATGAAGGATTAGATTAATACTAGACAGTGAGTTGAAAAACTCCACGCCAAGAACGTTGGTCCTCCTTCTACTAATTTTTATTTGATAAACAATTTTTTTCAAATCCTTATTCGATTTGAAACTATTTTTTTCACAGAAATCTGATTGTGCACTCTGTTTGTTCATTCGACATTGCTGGCTTGGCTTCCTTTTTCATTTCTTTGTATTTTTCAAAAATTACTACTTCCCAGATACAACCAAACAAAGCTTTTTTCTTCGCCCAGTTTTTTTACAAAACATTTGTTTTTGTTTTTTTTAGGAAGATTTCATCATTTTTTTTAAATGAGTCATTTTTTTATTTTCAACTCAATTCGGCTCATTTATGTTGCAGACGATAGATCATCTTCCCAATTAACAATCGAAGTAAAACAAATAGTTCTACTCCACATTCTTTGTTTCCACCGATTTTTAATTATTTATTCAGGATTTTGTGACTTAATTTGCTTCTTCGAGAATTCTTTTATGTACGGAAGTCAATTGAAAAATATCTATGGAATTTATCATTCATGCACCAAATTCAATTTGTAAATTTCCGGGCTCCCTCCTTCGCGCGTGTGGTTGTATTGCATTGCTACCAACTCCGTAACAAAAAATGATAGGAGATAATGTGAAATGCGAGATATTGCCTATGAGCCAGGTGCTAGGCGCGTATTTTTTAAAATATTGCTTCGAACAAAAAATTAGTTACATCAATGAGAAGATTGTGACCGATTTATATCATGTAACTAAGAGCATTTTTCATGTAGCTTGTCACGTTAGTATTCTATTTAATGGATATGATTCAGAGGTAGTGGAGGGGGTAGTTGCTTTGTGTATACACGGCAGCAATCGGCCTGATGTTCTGTACAATCGGAGTCAAAACTTTTCTTAGCCGATAAGCTACCGCGTATCTTGATCAAATTCAAAGCAATTGGAAATTATAACATAATTATCACTGAAAGGAAAAGGTTCAAACAATTTCCCAAAAAACTCACCTTTTATAGCGAATTTTATGAACTACTTTTCATGAATAAATAAAAATTTGTAACGAGATTTTCTCGTTACGGGTCGAAATACTCGGGAGGAAAAAGCCTACTGAGAGTGAAAAACCCTCCAGGACGAGTGTAAATTCAATTTGCATGGATGATTAGGCCGTGAGGCTTAATTTGCAGCCTGGAATAGTGGCTGATGACGTTCGGAATTGGATACTCCTGGTGGACCTTGCCCACTCTACCGTGTCACTCTGATGCTAGCTGGGCAACCCTTCGCCCAGCCACACAAGTCCTCTGAATAGACGAGTTTGCTTCAGAGACGGCTAAAAAGTAGTTTGGATTTTTCCTGGGTGAACAACCTGGATACTATTTCGTAAAGTACAACCCGTAAAATATCCTTTCAAATTATAATACTTGTTTTTCACAACCCACGGGCGTGGATTAATGAGCGTGGAGGCAGCCATGGGTAAGTTGACGGTACAACCTCAGCGACACGGTTGCCGCACAGTCTCGCTTGTCCCCACCCGTCGTCCAGGCGCTATAACCCGACATCGCCATTGGTCATTTTCAATCTTTAATAATTTAAATTTGGGGCAACTGGGAATTTTTCTAAGATTTTTTCCGAATTCCTCGTTTTTATGCATCTAGGGTGAATCATCCAGTGTTCGAACGAATAAAGTTACAGTCATTTTTGACGTAGATTGAAAAATATAACCAAGTCGGAAATTGATTTAAAAATAATTATAACTCCCCTGTACAACTCCATAGATAATAGAAGAAAATATTATGGATATTAATTGACGATACAATTAATGATATGAATACAAAAAGCCGAAAATGTGTGATAATCCAGTAATTGAAATGCGTATTCTGTAATGGGAATATGCTATTGGCGGCGTGTCATCGAAGATTGTTTTTTCCGCTGGTAATAAGGTAACTTAGACATTTTCAATCATCACAATATCATTTGGAAATGTCATAATTTGATTTTTCATGTATAATGCGAGGCATCTCTAATTCTACAAATATATTTTATAGAAAAAGTACCAATTAGTTCGATTACTGTTCTGGTTCGAACACTGGTTGGTTTACCCTACCCACAAAAAAGTAAAATATTAAAGTATTAAAGAAGAGAAGTTTGACAAGTCGAAATACACATTTTTTGTTTTATAACTTTTTCGCCTAACTATGATATATAACGTGTTATCGGATGTGGAAGCGAACACTTGCTCGAGCTGTCGGCACGCTGCAATGCATTTATCGGCTAACTCAATAAACAATGAAAAAATATTCACCATAAAATTTCACATATAATTAGTTTTTTGAAATTTTTTTCTCACATCTGACCATTAATGAGATATTAACGATATTAACAAATGATCAATAACGTTACTGTCTATCACAGTTTAGCAAGTAAACGGTTCTAGATACGGAAAAAATGTTCGCATCGAAGCTATTCCCTCATAAAAAATATACAGATTTGATGTCTTTTTGACATATCTCCATTATTTACAGAGATATAGCCTATTAAATGAGAACGCGGGCTTGCGCATAGAATTCGAAAGACCGAGCGCAGACGGTTCGATGGCCTCGCGTGATGCATCCGAAATTTCTCGGAGGCAATGACTCGAGTTCTTTAGTTATGTTTTGTGACGAGGCATTTTTTCCTACTTTCCACCGCACATGTAGCCTCCTAAAATATTAATTCTCCGCCACCGTTGATCACAAAGAGGATAGACCTGAGTAGAGGCCCGGATCGGGGGGTTTGACTGACTCCAAAAAAGTTATTTGGTACCCCACGGGAAAGGTGGCGTTCCGGTCGAATTGTCGGTAAATGTGAGTCGGGTGCGTGAGTAACTCGGCAGTAGCAGTCCCGCTGTGACAGGGACAGGTTCGGAGGGGGATTTTTGTCCTCCTTGTACTCAATGTTTACTTTATGTTTTTCAGTTGATTTATTCGCCGACTAATTAATATTAAGGGATGATACAAAGACAGTTCAATGGAGAATTAAATTCCCCATCCATCAACCTCCGTTCCATCCCTTAATCTCTGCAATAAAAAAATTAATATTGCGACGAAAGTCACGGCGCTATAAAAAACTCAATGGTTTCTCGGCGCAGAGCGCTTCCCCATTAATTCGCCCGCTAATTAAAAAATCGTCTCTTTTCTCCTAATTAATATTAAGGAATGAAACCAATGCTGTTCGATGGAGAATTAAATTCCCCATCCTTCAACCCCCGTTTCATTCCTTAATCTCTGTAATAAAAAAATAAAAACTGCGACGAAAGTCGCGGCGCTATGAAAAACTCAATGGTTTCTCGGCGCAGAGCGCTTCCCCATTAATTCGCCCGCTAATTAAAAAATTGTCTCCTTTCTCCTAATTAATATGAAGGAATGAAAGCAATGCTGTTCGATGGAGAATTAAATTCCTCATCCTTCACCCCCCGTTTCGTTCCTTAATCTCTGTAATAAAAAAATTAAAACTGCGACGAAAGCGCGGCGCTATGAAAAACTAAATGGTTTCTCGGCGCAGAGCGCTTCCCCATTAATTCGCCCGCTAATTAAAAAATCGTCTCTTTTCTCCTAATTAATATTAAGGAATGAAACCAACGCTGTTCGATGGAGAATTAAATTCCCCACCCAACAACTCCCGTTTCCTCCCTTAATCTCTCTAATGAAAAAATTATAACTGCGACAAAAGTCGCGGCGCTATGANGTATCTCTGCTCCTAATAAACATTAAGGAATGAAACCAATGCTATTCAATGGAGAATTAAATTCCCCATCCTTCAACCCCCGTTTCATTCCGTAATCTCTGTAATAAAAAAATAAAAACTGCGACGAAAGTCGCGGCGCTATGAAAAACTCAATGGTTTCTCGGCGCAGAGCGCTTCCCCATTAATTCGCCCGCTAATTAAAAAATCGTATCTCTGCTCCTAATAAACATTAAGGAATGAAACCAATGCTATTCAATGGAGAATTAAATTCCCCATCCTTCAACCCCCGTTTCATTCCTTAATCTCTGTAATGAAAAAATAAAAACTGCGACGAAAGTCGCGGCGCTATGAAAAACCTACACTCTAAAAAAAAGTACTATTGAAAAGTACCTGATGGTACTTGGAGCAAGTTTACTTTTGAAAAGTCTGGAAATCACTTGTTCCAAGTAAGTTCGAAGTCCTTATGAGAAGTGTTGCTTCTGGCGGCCAAGTAAACCAAAAACTAAGACAAAGTGAAATTATCACTTCCTGTCAGTGTTTTTCGGCACTTTTCAAAAGTTTTCGCTGATACTTGTTCCAAGTGATTTTCGCACTTTCGCGAGTACTTTTTCACTTCTCTTCAGTACCTTTAATTACTCATTTGATAGTATGTGTTTTACTCCACTGTGATATTTTTTACTTCGCCCTGTTCGCGTTGGACTTATTCTTATCATATTTTCGGGTGGAAGATGAGAAATCAGAAACTCCGGTTCATAACTGACATGAAATGAACTTAACGCTTCTCTTTGAATTTATTTAATGCCTAAAGGTGGTTAGGCGGCGTGCAGAGTTGAATTTGGAGTGAGAATTTCCGTGGTTCCCGGTAGCTTAGTCGGTAAGAGTGCCCGGCGCGTAACTGGGAGACCCGGGTTCGAATCCCGGCTGGGCGAATCGGAATTTTTTCTCTCTAAAATTTCAATTCTATTTGAATTTATTTAATGCCTAAAGGTGGTTAGGCGGCGTGCTGAGTTGAATTTGAAGTGAGAATTTTCGTGGTTCACGGTAGCTTAGTCGGTAAGAGTGCCCGGCGCGTAACTGGGAGACCCGGGGTCGAATCCCGGCTGGGCGAATCGGAATTTTTTCTCTCTAAAATTTCAATTCTATTTGAATTTTTTTTTCTCACCTGCTCATATTATATACATTGATTATTATTCCTCATCAATTATTGATAATAGCATCGGGATATCTCAGGACGTGAATAAAATAAGGAATGTGAAAAATTCAGAATGTTGAGAATTTCGATATAAAATTGGAATCATTTTCATTATTATTATTATTATTTTGATTAATATTTTTCTTATTATTATTACTATCTTTGTTTTTTTTCATTATCATGAAAACGATTATCATGATTATATTTTCGCGAATGCGAGGCTGAAAACAAAATCCGTGACTTTTCCAGTGCTACATAATAGAGAATTTTGTTTAAATATTTATTCGTTATTTCTTCGTACCCATGGATTGTTTTTTCTTTGACGAACTTTCTATTTTTGTCATTCATTTCATTTTCCTCGTTATTATTTTTTGCACCATATGTCTGCCATATGTTTGCACTGAGAATTTGTGAAAGTCAAACGCTAGGAATCAAAAGGAAAAGAAAAGTGTGCGCCCGAGTCGAATATTTTGTTCTATTTGAAACTGACATCACCTATTTTGAACTTCTTAATACTTTTACATTCTGATTCATCCTAGAGAGTCTTTCCCGTATATTCTTGTGATACCTGAATAATGCTATGAGTTCTATTAAAACCTTTGTTACACTGAATAAATTGGAGAACTCCGTTTTAAACCTAGAGCATCCTAGGGAGGCCTAGTTTGTCCGGACTATTTCACAAATGTTGTATTGAACTTAAAGTTAATTATATTGAATGTTGTTGTTAATTATATTATTTATTTCTCAAAAAAAATAATCGTTGAATTTCATTTTTCTAGTCTAATCATATGTCTCAAGTATAACTCTGAGAAATCTTGAGGGGCCTTCCTTCTTAATTTGGAACAAAAATTATGAGATAAAATAGATGACAGATAGCATAATTTAAACATCAGTGGTCCTTCGAAAGAATTAGTATTGAAAGTGAGCCAATAAGATCCCAATAATAGCGAGACATGCTCTCAGTAATACAGTGTGTAACTAATACATTAAGGTATATTCTCTATTAATTTGTCAATTTTCTTTTTTTATACGTATAACTGTGATCAGGAGATTCACGAAGTCTAGTCACGAATCTCTAGAATAACTCTGCGTGATATTGAGAGGCCTTATTGATTAAAAACAAAAATTATGAGATAGAATAGATGATAGATAGCATAATTCAAACATCAGTGGTCCATCGAAAGAATTAGTATTAAGAGTGAGCCAATAAGATCCCAATAATAGCGAGAAAAACTCTCAGAAATACGTTGTATAAATTATGCATTAGAGTATATTGTCTGTTAATTTGTAATTTTTGTTTTATTCCTTTATGTGTGATTATGATCGAATAGTTGCCAAAGGTAAATCTCTGACGAATACTGAGGTACCTGACAAATTGAAACACCATAGGATTTTTTCTCATCTTTCTCGATTTAAAATCGTAGAACGACACAATACCTCATGAGTGATAATCATAGAATCATAATATCATAATCAATATCAGGAACATCGAATTTTCCTTCATTCACAATTGAAAATGGAGTCGTTAGAAGATTGTCGATATTCATATGATACGACAAGTTTCCAGAGGGAAATAACCGATTCCGTTATAAAAATTTTAGCGCCACTGTATGCCGATGATTCTCTGAGTAGAAAACGAATCCAATTTTTTGTTGATCATCATAATAAATTATTAAATGGAGGCTTGTTTGAAACATTGAAGAATAAGGTGGAAGCTCTATTGGAAATATTCATTCCAATTAAGAAAGAAAAAGGTTTAATTCAAAACGACCTCTCGTTGTTCAATCAATGCCAAAACATGTACAGTGGATTAGAAACAGAATACAAAAGAATAGAGTGGTTTAAACGAACGGGTACTTACATCCCCTCCATCCCAAGCGTTTTAGGGCAGGGTTATAGAGAAAAGGAAAAGAGTGGTCAACTGATTATGGGCCCAGTCAATAAAGTGGGGCGGTTCATACCGATGAGAACTGTTTTAAAGGCTTTTTTAGAAATGCCAGGAGTCCTTAAAAACATTCTGGACTATATGGATATTCTAAAGAAGAGTGAGACTATTATTATTGAAAATATCGTTCAGGGTCAACTTTGGAAGGAAAAAATTGTACCGATCTTCGAAGGCAAGACTGTTTTGCCATTAATTTTATATTATGATGACTTGCAAACAGAAGACTTTGGTACTCATACATCGGACGGGAAGATTGGTGCAATTTATTACACTATACCCTCACTACCTCCAGAATTTCAAAGTGCTCTGGAAAATATTTTCACAGCGTTTATTTTTTATACCAATGATAAAATTAACGTTACGAATTTGGATTTATATGCTCAATTATTTAATGAATTTAAATTTTTAGAAGAGGAAGGAATAGAAGTTGTAAACGAGGATTGTGAAAGTCAGCGAGTTTATTTTGCACTGATTCTCATAGTAGGAGATAATCTAGCAATTCATTCCATGCTAGCGTTCGTGGAAGGATTTACAGCTAATTTTCCTTGTCGAATTTGTAGGGTAAATCGTAAAGACATGATCACTCAAATTTCTGAAAATGAACATTTACATTTTGTCCTATTGAAATTCAAGTTGAGTGGTTTCATTGTCTAATCGGGCAGAGAAAGTTCATGGCTGACAGGGAAAATATGATATTCGGCATACACTTCTGTTCTGTAGTAATTCCTGAAGAGAATCGGCGGGTACTGGATTTGAGTGTTTTTGGTACTTTTGGGAAGTGCAAAACACGCTTGGACCAAGTTTTTTCCGGTACTCAGGAAAAGTGTTTTCAGGTACTTGATACAAGTGAAATCGGTACTGTTCAAAAGTTTATAGAGAACTTGGAGAAAAAAACTAGAACCCAGTTCATTCCTGACTCTCAGGAAGTGAAACAATTGTCTTTTCCCAAGTAAAATTTTGTCCTTGGGAGAAGTGATTTTTGGACTCAAGTTGAGTAACTGGTACTAGACAAAAGTTTTTTTTTTTTAAGTGTAATGGTTTCTCGGCGCAGTGACTCCCGACAACTCGCCCGCTAATTAAANGGAAGTGCAAAACACGCTTGGACCAAGTTTTTTCCGGTACTCAGGAAAAGTGTTTTCAGGTACTTGATACAAGTGAAATCGGTACTGTTCAAAAGTTTATAGAGAACTTGGAGAAAAAAACTAGAACCCAGTTCATTCCTGACTCTCAGGAAGTGAAACAATTGTCTTTTCCCAAGTAAAATTTTGTCCTTGGGAGAAGTGATTTTTGGACTCAAGTTGAGTAACTGGTACTAGACAAAAGTTTTTTTTTTTTAAGTGTAATGGTTTCTCGGCGCAGTGACTCCCGACAACTCGCCCGCTAATTAAAAAATCGTCTCCCCCCTCCTAATTAACATTAAAGAATGAAACCAATGCTCTTCGATGGAGAATTAAATTCCCCACCCAATAACTCCCGTTTCATTCCTTAATCTCTCTAATGAAAAAATTATAACTGCGAC
>NW_021680524.1:178504-178711 GCF_001412515.2 Diachasma alloeum | reverse complement strand
TAAGGAATGAAACCAATGCTGTTCGATGGAGAATTAAATTCCCCATCCATCAACCCCCGTTTCATCCCTTAATCTCTGCAATAAAAAAATTAATTTTGCGACGAAAGTCACGGCGCTATAAGAAACCCAATGTTTTCTTGGCGCAGAGTGACTCCCCGTTAATTCGCCCACTAATTAAAAAATCGTCTCTTTTCTCCTAATTAATAT
>NW_021680524.1:177140-178206 GCF_001412515.2 Diachasma alloeum | reverse complement strand
CACCTAATTAATATTAGGGGATGAAACAAAGACTGTTCAATGGAGAATTAAATNGTTAACATTAAGGAATGAAACTAATGCTGTTCGACGGAGAATTAAATTCTCCATCCTTCAACCTCCATTTCATTCCTTAATCTCTGTAATGAAAAAATAAAAAATGCGACGAAAGTCGCGGCGCTATGAAAAACTCGATGGTTTCTCGGCGCAGAGTGCTTCCCCATTAATTCGCCCGCTACTTAAAAAATCGTCTCTTTTCACCTAATTAATATTAGGGGATGAAACAAAGACTGTTCAATGGAGAATTAAATTGCCCATCCACCAACCCCCGTTTCATCCCTTAATCTCTGCAATAAAAAAATTAATATTGCGACGAAAGTCACGGCGCTATAAGAAACCCCATGTTTTCTCGGCGCAGAGTGACTCCCCATTTATTCGCCCGCTAATTGCAAAATCGTCTCTTTTCTCCTCATTAATATTAATGAATGAAACCAATGCTGTTCGATGGAGAATTAAATTCCCCATCCTTCAACCCCCGTTTCATTCCTTAATCTCTGTAATGAAAAAATAAAAACCGCGACGAAAGTCGCGGCGCTATGAAAAACTCAATGGTTTCTCGGCGCAGAGTGACTCCCCATTAATTCGCCCGCTAATTAAAAAATCGTCTCTCCCCTCCTAATTAACATTAAGGAAGGAAACCAATGCTGTTCGATGGAGAATTAAATTCCCCATCCTTCAACCCCCGTTTCATTCCTTAATCTCTGTAATGAAAAAATAAAAACCGCGACGAAAGTCGCGGCGCTGTGAAAATTCAACAGCATTGGTTTCATTCCTTAATCTCTGTAATGAAAAAATAAAAACCGCGACGAAAGTCGCGGCGCTGTGAAAATTCAACAGCATTGGTTTCCTTCCTTAATGTTAATTAGGAGGGGAGAGACGATTTTTCAATTAGCGGGCGAATTAATGGGGAGTCACTCTGCGCCGAGAAAACATTGGGTTTATCATAGCGCCGCGACTTCCGTCGCAGTTTTTATTTTTTCATTACAGAGATTCAGGAATGAAACGGGGG